>NW_027272003.1:0-206256 GCF_040938485.1 Diadema antillarum
ACTTTCCTTAACCCACTTTCTGTTTACACTTGTTTTGCGAAAGTGGGCTAGCCCCATCGATAATCCCGTACTATCTGGCCCTGCAAAATAGCAGGGTTAGCACCGCAATTGCGGTGCCAAGCAAGCGAGTGCAAACAGAACGAAAAAATAATCCGGGGCTAAGCGACGGAGACGAAGTCTGACCCCCCACTGACCAATCAGAAACGAGGTAATCAAGTGCTGCCGGTGCGTGCGTGTACTTGTACAGTGCACAGCGCAATCATGAATATTCATGTGGTTTGGAAAGTACGGGGCTAAGAAATATGAGTGTTAAAAGGTCAGTTTTCTCCTTAGCCCAGGACAAGAGCTTAGTACGGGATTTACTGGCGAGTGTAAAAAGCTGAAAAAATTGGTACGGGACTTACGATAGTCCTGGGTCAGAGAAAGTACGGGGTTAAGAAATACAAGTGTAAAAAGGGCTTGGCACAGGGCGTTAGTTTATCCTCCCGACAGTAAATTTAAACAGTTGGAAACAGGCGAGACGAAAGCGAAGGCAAGGCGAGGCAAAGCGGAGTGTATTTTGATGAATAATTTCACTAACGCCAAACCAAGTAATGCCATTATTTGTTCTATGAAATGTTATGAAAAGATTCTAATTCCGCAGCAGTCGTTTTTGCAAGATCCCCAAGCCAACACCAACTCGAAGGCAGCTATGAACTGAACGTTAAGTGCATTTTTTAGTAATACATAGACAGTGCAGCTGGGTGCGAAAAAGGAAGGAGTCATTAGAACACGTCATTACTTACGAACGCCGGGTGAAAATGTTAAGTTTTGCCTACAGGTAGATGATAAGGCTGCATGTGGTCACATAAGGGTGGTTACATTTATTTGGCATCCATGTCATATCACAATTTTTATAATGAATGTTATAGTAGGTAGCCATCATATTGTGCGCTCTGTACTTTTATTACACAGTGTGACTTATTGACGCAGAAACATTCTCATAATATCCGAGACATTCCCAACAATGCTCTATAAATGGAAGAACATTAAAAACGATCTGTTGTAAAGTTATCATGTTTATCCAATTATTATCGAGCTGTATTTTAAAACCAATGAAATACCGTGACCTTTTTTTAAAGATAAAGATAATAAATGTTAAAACAGAGAGGTGGAATTAAGAGGTGACCCCCTTCCCCCTCCGTTGAACTTTGTCCTACCTTTGGCTTTGTTTATATTGGGTTTTCCCTTTGTTTACTTTGGCACCATTCAGCTATCAAAATGACTGCGTACGGCTTTGAACGTTCATCTTTGATACGGAAAAGCTGCACGTTAATGACGCATTTTATTATCATTCAACTATGGTTATTGACCGATTAGATACAGTCATGAATGGCATATCACTTTATAGTTTTGAGTAGCTAAGCAAACCACAATCCAGGAAAGGATGAATTATATAAGTTGACAGGAATGATTCAAAGATTCCAAGGGAAACATTCAAAAAATCACGTGTGAGACAAACCTTGTATAGAACGGGAAGCATACACCAACGTAAACACTGTTCAATGAGTGGTTGTAGATAGATGGAAATAAAAACGTTGTAGGAAGAAAATGTCATGGCGATGCATGAAACTACACCTTCTTATTTTGGACCTAATCTGTTGATTTAAAAAAAAAATCTTTGGAGATGTAGTTGGCAAGCGTGTGAAGCATCGCGAACATCATTCTGTATAGCGAGCAATGTGTGTGTTGGTGTATGGCAACTCATCGTTAAAATCATTATTGTTCGTCTAGTATTTGGCTGCTGTGCACAAGTTTGAATTCATTAATTTCCCTTTTTTATACCAGTTTTTACTTGTCGAAGACGGGAGATTTAAATGATGGCGTCATCTGGACGGACAGGCCCAAACTCTCGTGTCGTCGAAAAAGACGTCACAGGAGTCGTTCGCCGGTTCATCAAGGCTCGCGGCTTCGGATTCATCACACTGCACAACGACGCTTCGGATGACGTTTTTCTTTTCCCATCACTGCGGTCGCGGACGATGATCGGCCGCTTCTAAAACAGTCGGGGGAGAAAAGTTTGCCAGTCAAATTCGATCTCCTGATCGAGCAACGAGGGTTCGCTGCCGAGAGAGTGAGATTTATCGGCAAATCGGCAAATCTGGATGGTGAGTCGCAGCTTTGTATACTTTTCTGCGGTCGTCGTTCATTGGAGAAAATTTTTGATTCGAATTTTTTTTCGCTTGCAGAAAAAAAGAAAGAAAACCCAAACCCCAAAATAAAGTCGGACCATAACCTAAGAATATATGATGGTTATGTTCATAGAGAGAGGAGGCTTTTAGTTCTTATCTCATTCTAACTGTTTTCCTCCTCATATGAGCCAGACGAACATACATTGAAAACTGTCATGATATGACACAAATGAAACTTATTTTGCCTCTGATAAGCAATGGAAAAATGTTGCCATTTTATCTTTCTTTTCTTTTCTTTTTTGTAAAAACGTGACTTTCTCTATAGATGACAACGCCCGTGATAACACAATCTATCGAATCGCTCTCGGCTTTGCTAAGGAAACAAGGCAACTTGCTGTCTCAGTCCTTGAACGATAAGCAGCCGGCAGTAGAGCGATCCGCGGCGCTCCGGGAGGCTATTAAATGGTACCCAGTCATCCCTCGGAGCGGCGAAGTCGAGTCAGGATGGCGCTTCGGCCGCCAAGAACGCTGCCACGGCCTCGTGGAAGCTCGCCTCACTGTACCGTGAAAATCTTAAGCTGTCTACGTCCGACGCTAAGGTAAGCCTCAACGTCACTGAAGAATTGATAGAACACGACTGGATCGAGTTCATGAGGACAATTTATTCATTATTTATTGACTATGTATAAGTAAGGCCCGAAGTGAAATTACGGTCGAATCTCAGAGTTATTTGCCTGTATGGATGTGCGGTATTTGTACTCCAGAAAATGTGCATGCTGAACCGGTTGTCGTGATCTTAACGTTCCCCCTAATTTTTTCTCTGATTAAAAAAAACACGCATATCTGTTCACAATTTTATTAAAATCATGGCATGATTATATACAGCGACCTTTATGGGGATGGGTGCTATCAATCACGGTTTATCGTGCGAAATGACATTTGGATATATTATCTAGATATATATTATTTTCTATATATATTATCTAGATCGTCGTGAAAAGATACGACGAAGCCATGGGATACTTCACGAGAGCACTTAAGGATGGCCACTGCAAAGGTGCGGCTTGGACAAAACAGTTGGAGGAACTCATGCAGAAGTGTTTGAAAGAAAAACTTGAGTTGATGTCAGCCAACGAATCACAAATGAGTAAGCACTATGCCATTTACCTAAGCCGAACAGTATATTTTGAGACGTATTTGATAGCAAATAATATGGTGTGTATTGTGATATTAGCACTGGCCAATAATGATTCCATTCGATAATGATAATAATAATAATAATAATAATAATAATAATAATAATAATAATAACGATAATAATAATAATAATAGTAATGATGATAATAATAATAATAATAATAATCATAATAACACAAACAAATCCGAGCAGTATGGTAATGCTATAGAGTGTCTGAAAGATATGGAGCTATAGATCTATATGAAGAATAATAGGCTTGAAAAGGAACGTTAAATGCTTTAAAAAAAAAAAGAACTCTGTGGAGTGTTACTGTCAACCATTTAATAAACGACTTATCAGCACAGTGATAATCGCTCTTAGATATATATTTATATGTCTATGTTTAATTAGTTCTAATAATATTATGGTATGAATTGAAGTTACACTTTAATGTTAAAGTATCGTTACAACGCCACAGGTGATTCTGAATCGACGGGAAACTGCGAGGACGAGCTTCCAGTAAAGACATCACCCAAGCCTCGCGGGTCTAAATCGGACATGAAGAGGACAGAAGGAAATATTCTGTTCAAGGCTGCCACTTTCCAAATAGATGCCAGGAAGAAGGGCCTTTGCCTTAGGGAAGCCCTGCGTCTGTACCGTCTGGCACTCTCTGCATCTAAAACACCAGACGAAGAGGTCTCCGCTGCGAAGAAACGTAGCCGCCGCTTCCCTCAAACTGGCGGTCTTGTATCGAGAACATCCGAAGCTGTCGGGAGGCAGGACGGTAAATTATGTTACACTTCGTGGGCCCTGTTTTATGAAGAGTTAAGATTGATTATAAAGTTGATTTCTGTGATGCCTGTCAGCCTGTGTGTTAAGGAAATTTAAAATCGATTTTATCTTTTTAGTAAAACAGGGCCTTGAACGTGCAAACCAATACTTGTTATAATCGGTAACACGACATTTGCTCCTGCGATAATTGCTCCGGTCTTGTTTTTGTTTTTTCCAAGGACTTAGGGTTAGGGCTGTGATAGGGTTTTAGGCTTAGTTTGATATGAGGATTAAGATTAGGGTTAGGGTTATGCTTGGCTTAGCGTGCAGATATTCTATGGGAGCAATTGTCGCATGAGCAAATGTCATGGAACCGTCTCTATTATTATGGTTATTTTGTCAAGATTATATTATAGCCAGTAAGCGCGGTCAAGCATAGTTAGCTCAAGATATCATAACTTTGTTAAAACGAGTTTTTTCTGTGCGTTTCAGAACATCCATCGTCATTTTAAGGAAGCCGCGATCCATCTCTCCAGAGCTCGCTCCAGACGACAATGCAAGTGTGATGAATGGCAGGCACTGCTCGAGATGTCCATTCAGAATTGCGTAGATGACTTCCGCTCTTGGTTGTCGGGATGTTCTCCGAGCTTCACTTCCAAAGGTGATTAAAACATCAATATCTTCATCGTTCCCATCGTTCTGAAAAGAAAAGTAATGTCCCCAATAAGAGGAAGGTACTAGATATACAACGCGTTAGAGAGAATACTTAAAGCATTTAGACAATATTATGAAGATGTATTATGTTAACGACACCATGCAGTTATTCCTCCTGTCGAAACTTTAGTTTTACATCAATACTCATTTGTTTCATTCATGTGTGTACGTGTCAGCAGAATCTTTAGATGTCAAAAAAATTGCTTGAACGGGTACATTATTTCGCAAAATTTGCATTAATCATGTTAATTACTCTTCCAGTCTATAATGGTCACCCATCTGTTCACTCGTATTTGTGTGACTGTTTTTAATTTGGTATAATTATCATACCCCTCATCATTACAGCTGCTCCATGATTCCAGTCCCTCTCGGGATCCGTATGAGCGTCTTATCTGTTTTATATACCTCCATGTTCGTTGGTGCCATACTTCTGTGCCACGTTTCCATCCCAATCGCTTCACTCCTGGTCTGGAGGCGCCACATTGGGGGTGGCGCCACTGCAGTGGGGCCCTGTGGTATATAGTGGATAAGACTCCCTACTCCCGATCGGAGGTCCCGAGTTCGAATCCCGCCCAATGCTTACGTCCTTGGACAAGATGTTTTACCCACCATGTCACTCTCCACCTAGGTGCATAAATGGGTACCTGGCAACTCTAGGATAATAATTGCAGGGCCCTCAGGTAGAGAAGACATTATCATTATTATTATTATTATTATTATCATTATTATTATCATTATCATTATTGTTCTTATTGTTATTGTCATTATTATAATCATTATTATTATTAGTATTAGTATTATCATTATCATTATTATTGTTATTATTATTATTATTATTATTTATATTCACATGTCCTTCCCAATCCAAGACCAGCTCCCTCCCCTCTCTGTTAACACTATGGTTGTTTAGTCAGTGTAATCACTCTGTATCATGTCTTCTCTATCTCATGGTATGTTTCAGAGAAAGATTCCCTGTGGGGTGATTTCCTTGGCTGTCTGCCGAAGTGCCCCCCGAAAGCTGAAGGGAAGATGGAGCAAGCCAGGATAGTATACCAGATAGGACTAAAGAAGTTCCAACAAACAGACTACCAGACATGCTTAGGGTAATGAGTTTGAATATTAAAGGACAAGTTCACCTAGTGGGTTGAGTGCATGGAGCAATATTAGTAGAACACATCAGTGAGACTTTGAGGAGAATTGGACAACCCGTTCAAAAGTTATGATTTTTTGAAGTTTCTCCTCACTTAAGGATGGATGAGAAGACTACTATAGCTTGTGATGTCACATGAGTACAACGATATAAGTAGTCCATGGGCCAAGACCCGAAAAATGGGTTGTTGGTACCACCTGAGGTGGCACAACCTTTTTGGTGTCAGTTTGTTTGTAGGGCATAGATATGCTTATCAAGCTATGATAGCATTTCCAAATGAGTAGCTTAGTCATAATAAATGATTTTTTAACCAATTTGATCTCGTTTTTATATCCCTATACTTCTGAATCGAAACTAACCGCTATACAAAGAAGAGCACTGTCTTCCGTATGTCCACAGGTGTTCTGTTGTAAACGCGGTGCGCTTAGTCTTTATTCAAAGCAGCGAAGGGAATATCCAAAGGGTTATGATGTCCACAGCTGTCATGCGGTGCGCTTAGTCTTTATCTAGACCAATGTACCGTTATCATATCTATAAAAGTTCCTCATAAAAGGGATTATTAGATACTGTTTTTATACTACCCTATCAACAAATACATCAGTTTTAGACAAAAATCACTCTGTTCATTTACAATATTATTCATTATAATGTATCGTAGTGTACTGGTACATTGTTTTTGCATTATCTTATATTGTTGGAGGGAAATAACGCGACATTGGCGTGGTATTAGCGTTTTCACCGTAGCTTTTTCGCCGGAAAATGATAAATAATTGAAAAATGTGGTAAAATTCACGAGGAATTGCTTTTATTGTTGTTGTTGTTTTTAGATAAAAGGATATACACTGTATCATACGCTTTGGATATTCCCTTCGCCGTCTAGAATAAAGACTAAGCGCTGTGGACATCATAACCTTTGGATATTCCCTTCGCTGCCTTGAATAAAGACTAAGCGCACCGCGTTTACAACAGAACACCTGTGAACATACCATAGAGCTGCATTTTACAGCTCTATGGAACATACAGAAGACAGTGCTCTTCTTTGTATAGCGGTTAGTTTCGATTCAGAAGTATAGGGATATAACAACGAAACCAAATTGGTTAAAAATTCATGTATTATGACTAAGCTACTCATTTGGAAATGCTATCATAGCTTGATAAGCATATCTATGCCCGACAAACAAAATGACACCAAAAAGGTTTTGCCACCTCAGATGGTACCAATATCTGGCCTGGCCCATGGACTAAAGGAAAGAATAAAGGAAATTCCACATATTTTCACTTTTCTCGCATCACAAAAGAACACTTGACTTCTCTCTTTCAGAAGGCAGGGGGAATAATATTACCCTTATAACATGTGTCAGCAACAAGTCGAAGAAATGTGCACTTTATTCAAAAAGTGAAGTTTTGTGAAATTCTCTTTTTATTTTCTTTATATCGTTGTACGCATATGACATCATACACTGTAGTAGTCTTCTCATCCAGCAGTGACTGTGCAGATACTTTAAAAATTCATGACTTTTGAACAGATTGTCTGATTTTCCCCAAACTTCCTCTGATGTGTTCTACTAATATTGTTGCATTCACTCAATCCACATGTATATGGAGATGAACTTGTCCTTTAATGTGGAGTTCATCTTAAGGAGGACACTGATTTATAAGAAATCGAGGAAGTGTTAACAAGATGAAGCACAAATCAAAGAAGTTCTCAATTACTCTTGTTTGGTTCGTTTTTTTCTTGTTTTGTTCTGTTTTTTTTTTTTTTTTGTTTTTTTGCTTTTTCGGGTCAGACAGAGCTTATGATACCATAAAGAATGATATAATCAACAAATCTCTTGTAGTTTCATAAGTACGTAATGTAATTAAATTATCTCGATGTAAAGAATGATCAAGGTCATTTTCAAGAAATCTATCCAAAACCTCTCCCTCGACTCTTTATGAAATAACATGAGCGTTTTGTAAATGATTTACTGTCACTTATGGAGGTGCCCATGCAATATGCACACATTTTGATTTGATGACCTGTATATGAAAATCGAAATTGCAATACAAGATTAACTTTCTGAGTTTTTACTCAGTCAATTCACTCGTACCCGTTGCTTTCGTGTCAGTGTCGTCACAATGTCATGTATAATTTCTTTCCCCGAGTTCCATGCTGCATATTATTAACTTTCAGATATCTAGAGTTCTTTGTTTTTGTTAAAACGCAATTCTGCCCTAGTAGAAAATTCGAATACCGGACTGATTAGAATATTATTGTATTGAAGTTATTCAATTATGAATGATATCATTCTGAGGAATTTTTTCTTACCGGCAGAAAGATTAAATTTTCGTCAGTTTCTTGCGTAGGGTCAAGTGAATATTTTAAGGAGATGACATCATCACTTCACTCATTTCCACATTCATATGAACTGTGAACTGTTTGAGAACTGTTTTGCGAAAATTTAACCGATTCTTCTTTAAAATTTAATGACTCCCGTCTTTTAGTCCAAGTTTGATAGAAAATTTCGTTTTTTTGAGCTTGAAAGTTTTTTCTCTTATTTTTCTTAAATCAAGTTATTTCTGGTCCAGAATTTTCCTGGAAATCTGAAGATTATTTTGGTTTTCTATTTCCAAGATACATGACAAGATGTACGAACCTTCTAAAGGAGGCGGAGACGCTATGTGAGCGAAAGACTTACACATTTCTGACTGATATTGAGGCCCTCCGCCTGGACGTCCGCCATCACCGAGAACTTGCCGAGAGCTGCTTAGCCAAAGCAGCAGGTAGGCCTTCATCTACTCATGCCAGTTAGGTCTGGTAAAGTTTTACTGCGTTCAACTGAAGGCATTGTTTTTTGAAACAAAAATCAACACAGACAGACAAACAAATGGCATGACATTGACCAGTCATGTTTAAGTCTTTGCTTTGATTTTGTTAGATGTAAATCATAATGATGGATACAATAATTATTTTCCTCATCCAAACAGCTTGGTCCAAATGGTCCTAATACATGTTATATGATAATAACAACACACACACCAAAAAAAAAAAAAACGGTACTGTTGACAGTCAGTTAAATAATAATGAAATGCATTTCAGAAATTACTTCAATTTAAAGAAACCAAGTACTGATCAACTACAGTACATCACCTCTCTCAAGTGGTACACACATGCATGCAGTCTTATAAACGCACGCACGCACGCACACACACACATACATACACATAAAAGAGAAAATAATATACGAAAAATAACAAGCAAAACACACAGCGTGTCTACAACACAACATCAGTACAATCAGATTGCCGTAAGGAGAATGTTTGTATTTTTTCTAGCGCAGCGCTCTTTTATTTAATTCTTTTTCATGGTTACATCTTCCTTTTCTGTCACTTGGTGGAACTGCCGAAACAGCCTCCTGATTACAGTGATTAAGGACAAGTCCACCTTCATAGACATGTAGATTGAGTGAAGGCAACAATATGAGTAGAACACATCAGTGAAAGTTTGGGGAAAATCAGACAATCCGTTCAAAAGTTGTGAATTTTTTAAGTATCTGTGCAGTCACTGCTGGATGAGAAGACTACCACAGTGTATGATGTCACATGCGTACAACGATAAATGGAAAATAAAAGGAGAATTTCACAAAACTCTACTTTTTGAATAAAGTGCACATTTCTTCGACTTGTTACTGACGTATATATGTTGATGGTAATATTATTCCCCTTGCCTTCTGAAAGAGAGAAGTAGAGTATTTTGTTACGCGAGAAAAGTAAAAATATGTTGAATTTTCTTTATACTTTCTTTATGTCGTTGTACACCGTGACATCACAAGCTGTAGTAGTCTTGTCATCCAGTCGTGTCTGAGCAGAAACTTCAAAAATTCATAACTTTTGAACGGATCGTCCGATTTTCCTCAAACTCTCACTGATGTGTTCTACTAATATTGCTGCATTCATAAAACCCACATGTCTATGAAGGTGAACTTGTCCTTTATGATGATGGTCATGCTCATTAGAGTGAACAAAATAATAGATATCAGCAGTATATTTCATAATCAATGTGATCGGTGATAATAGCAACAGTGATAAACAATAGAGTATTAACTCATGATCACCTTTTTGTCATCATTCTTTTATATTATGAATCATGTACAACAGCCATTTTACTCCGCTAATCGATACGTAACACATTTTTGGCCTACCGATATTATGCTTTTATCCCATTCATACTCTTGATCCTAGGGAATATTGATGCGTTTTCCTTTTCATTGCATTTTGTCTTTCTTAAATCAACCGGAAATTACCTCTAGAAAAATAGGTATTCCGTGCATGTAGTTATATCAAATTATAATATCATGTATGAATGTAATATTATAGATGCATGCATATTATATACAAATATAGACCAGGGCTGATTGAGGGAAATCTTGAAGGCAAGTTACCTCTGATGATAACAGGTGGAGCTACTTCGCCGACAATCCTGATAGGGTGCATGCGGGAAAACACTGGTATGGCCACAAGACAACGATGGCTTCCCAATTGCAACTTGCTTTTATTGGTTGAATTTGAAAGCTTCCTATTTGACTACTTTTTCATCTGTATATACCGCAGAGTTCAGAAAGCGCCGTGAAGCTGAGCAACGTCAAGCCAGGGAAAAGGAGAGATGCAAGGCAAATCTCAGGCACGATCTGCGAGTGCTGGAAGAGCTCGAGGCATTCAGCATTCTATTCGGCCCACGGTTCTTCCTGGCGTCGCTCTTCGAGAAATGGCCCCCTAAATGCAGCCTCGGGGAATCAAGGCGCGACCTGCCCGTGTCTGGATCACTCAGAAAAGATATCATCCGTGCCATCTCGTACTATCATCCCGACAAGGTGGACAAGGAGGCGCACGGAAGCGCGTGGTACTTCTTCTGCTGTGAAGTGACGAAGTCGCTCAGCAGAATGCTCGACATCGTGAAGCGTCTACAGTCGAGTCCCCGGATGTAACCCTTCGCAGAAAATCTCTAAAACAACTTGCTGTCGTTCTACAACAAAGATACAAGATGTGTGTCACGATCGATGCAGTTATTTTGCATTTTGTAACCATTTTTTCTTGAGAACTTAACTTTACTTATTTATTCTAAACAATTAGATGCAGATGAACTAAAAAAAAAAAAATGATCCGAGCAATTGTATTCATGATATGTGAGAATAGAAAACTATTTCAGTTTTATCCATACAAAAAGTATCTTAAGTCAGAGTTGTGAACACAGTTCCAGTATCTGGGAAATCTCATCTCTCTATGTGTGTGTGTGTGTGTGTGTGTGTGCGTGTGTGTATGCGAGTGTGTAATTGAAAATTGGTAAAATGGCAGAATATTTTCATAACAGTGTATCACTTGGTGTGTGAGAGATGGTGTCTGCATATTATAGGAATTGTTAGATACAATATCAAAAATAATGTAGGTCTACAAATTGATTTGGACTGAAATGGTGATCGTGTCTTTCAGTCTGGAAAAATGACTACATTTTCTTATTCGTTTGTCTTTTACAACAGCCGTTTCTGTCAGCACGTATTTTTGTTGTTCTTCCTTTTTGTCGAGCCCGCCGGAGGTAAGGGGAGACTAAGGGATCGCCTGCGGCGTCTGTCCGTCCGTTGTCCGTCCGTCCGTCGTCTGTCCGTAACGCTACAAAAACTTCAATAACTCTTTACTCTGTTCTTCAATTGCAATCAAACTTCGAGGGAAGAGGGGTCATACAAAGTTTCACATTTTACCATTATGAAGGTCACCTCAAGGCCAAAGCTCACAGGCAGGGGTCAATGAACTTTAGGGCCCAATGTTAAGTTTTTATGGCGCATTTCTATTATGGGTCATAACTTTTGATCCATAGGTCCGTTTGTGACTAAACTTGGATGGTAAAAGTCCCTTGGGGAGTGGATGATCTGATCACCACAAGGTCAAATGTCACAAGCAGGGGTCAACGAACTTTTAGAGCCCAATGTTAAGTTTTTATGGCGCGTTCCTATTATGGGTCATAACTTTTGATCCATAAGTCCTTTTGTGACTAAACTCGGATGGTAGAGGTCCCTTGGGGAGTGGATGGTCACCACAAAGTCAATGGTGTCAAGCATGGGTCAACGAACTTTTAGAGCCCAATGTTAAATTTTTTATGGTGCGTTTCTATTATGGGTCATAACTTTTGATCCATAGGTCCGTTTGTGACAAAAACTGGGATGGTAGATGTCCCTTGGGGACGGTGGATGGTCACCACAAGGTCAAAGGTCACAGGCAAGGGTGACCGAACTTTAAGGGCCCAATGTTATGTTTTTATGGCACGTTTCTTTTTTTTTTCTTTTCTTTACCCTTTTATATCTCTTTTTTTATCTGTTATATCCCATTCGCGTACAATTTCTTGTACGCGAATGGGCGAGACACATTATGGCACTTGCCTTGTTTTCCTCCCTGTCCGAATAGAACGTCCTCTATAAACGTAGACTGGAAGATCATTCCATCGTAGGGCTACATAGTATTAGTATACCTCCGGAGTAACTAAAGGCATAATTTACCATTTACAGATAAAAGAAAAACCCATCTCATAACACCATAGTCCATACCGCAACTCTTGAGAGTACAAGAATTATAAGGGAGACTCAAATTAATTCTTTCCGTAGGTATACATGTGAAGGTTGTTTGAAAACGTACCCAGAATTGTGTCATTTTCAGTCAATAATAATTTCACCCCAAAAGATTTAATGGCAGTCTATATCTGTCGAAGACAGACAACAGCGTTGTCATGATATTGTCACGGTGTCATTAGTGCATAAAGACCTGAAGAGTTAAGATATTATTATACAGATCCCATCTATGTTATCGTTTCCCCCAAAGTAATGGTGAATTTGTTGTTGTTGTTGATGTATTTAGTATGACATTACTGCCTATGTCAGCGTCTCTTCGATTTTTTTTTTTCAGATTGGATAAACGTGTTTTGAAGATATTGAAGAGTGCAGTTATATCAAAACAATACGAATTACAAAAAAAAAAATACAATTTTCATATAGGCGCTACCTGTTTTTATATGAATGCACTCTTTCATATCTTTAGTGACGAATTCTTTTGACACGATATTGCACTTATATGTGTTGAAAATAATACAAGTATGACTGATTTCGTCGGGAATAATATTTCGCAACTGCATACCATATCTCTGTCATATCTAGTGTCATGAATGAATGTTTTGTTGAAATATGAGTAAAGGATGTCGTAAATAATTTTGATAAGGTTTTATATATAGTATATTTTATTATATGATTTTGCCTAATCTCCATCTCTTATGACACATGTTTTGCTGAATATATATATTCCGAAAGAATCGTTTTCACTTTATATCCTATTAACGGCCCCTTACAAAATTGACACAATAAATGCCTGCCGATTTCTTCATGACATAAAGTCTATATAAAGCAGAATCAGAAAATCGTTCTAATCCGCCATGCATGTTCGTTCCAAAATCTGGGATTTCTTGCATTTAAGAATGATAAACTGCCCTTCGAGTCCAGTGTTCCAGAACTTGCTGAAAAAGGAAATCATTTTACTTACCATTCTTCCGCGTATATCCCGTCAGCTCATGGGTATGAACATCTTGGAGAGTATACGTTACATACAATGTATTTTGAATTCATTTAATGGGGAGCCGTTGACTTATGTCTTTTATGATATTATTACTGTGCCCCTCCCCCTTCCTAACTTTACCTCATTACTGTATCTTCTGGCGTTGCTTGGTGCTGCTGCTTTTTTTGAAAGTAAAGTAGCTTATCTATTCCAAGTACGCTATATTCAATATTGCATTTTGTTCATGACACTCTTTTGATAGTTCATTTCCGGTAATAAATAACTGTGATTTTAAACTATATATTGCAAAGGAAATCTCCATTTGATAGCCCCAGGCTTTTTCGTGATTTCCGTTTTTGACTTACATATCTCTGTGAATATTTTGAATTTGTTTTTATGAAATAACTCAATTGAATTGAATTGAAATGAATTTAATTGAATTGAATTGAATATTGGAATCAGCTTATGCACGATGTTTACCATTAATGCAATATTGCATTTTATTCATCACACTGTTTTGTAAACTTAAATTATTTTGTTATTATTGTAATCAACTAATGCATGATGTTTTCCATTTATTGATTAATTGGGCGCATAGGACCATTATCACTTTGTGTTATGCGCTATATAAGCACTGTCAATAATAATTATTATTAATGCCATGTAAAACATTCACAATCAAAATTCGAACATCAAAACATAATAACATTCCAATATATTCCAATAAAATGTCCTTTGCAAATATACGAATGAAGAAATGTATTTTTTTAAATACATGTTCATGAAAATATATATAGGGCCTAGTGACATAAATTGCTAAATTGTATAAAATCATTTCCACTGTAAACATAGATTTTTTTCTTCCTTTGAATGAACTTGATGAATTGAAAATGTTCAAGGGAATTAACGTGCATCAAAATTTCGGTACATTTTATACTATATTAATCTGGCCATTTTACACAAACATAGGGCCTATACTTGCATCAAGTTTTTTTGTGTGTGTGAAATAGGCCTATGAGCTAGTATAAGACTGCTTTATAATAGGCCTACAGGCATTTTATCATTTCCTAGATGCATACAATTCTCGTAATGTGTGTGCGTGTGTATATGTGTGTGAGTGTTCCTTCTGGTATTTTTTTATTTATTCTTTCTTGTCAGTTGCAATCAAAATGAAGAAAGCAATACATTTTCCTTGTTCCCTATAAAAGTGTTCATTCAAAATAAACATAACTGCATATGTATGTATATTGTTGTGTATCTGTATGTGTGTATGATTGTGTGCATTATCTGTATGTATGTGTGTGTGCGTGTGTGTGGTTTGTTTTGTTTTGTTTTGTCTTGTTTTGTTTTTGGGGCAGCTATATGTGTAAGCCTGTGTGTTTAATGTTAGTTGTATGTATTTCGGGTTTCACACAATTTTTTTTTAATCATACATTGCTGATTGTATTAAATATCGTGTTTATACATTCGAGATGATTTTTTGTGTGTGTGTCCTGTGAAATTATACAAATCAAGTAAAGATTACTGAAAAACAAAAAAAAAAGTATGTGTGGCATTCAATTCGTTATTTGTTAATTCAAAAATTATATAATAAGGTTCGTTCTTCCAAAGGTTCTTCAATCCAAAATGATTAAAGGTTCATTATTCCGAAGATTCGTCATAACATAGTCCGAAAAGTTTATTATTCCAAAAATTCGTCAATCCGAAAATGACTAAATAAGGTTCATAATTCCGAAGATTCGTTAGTACTCACCCATCTTTCATTTTTGGATTAACGAACCGTCAAAATAACAAAACTAATTATTTTGTTAATTTGTTTATTTGTTCATTTGTTTGTTTGCTGTTTTGGATAAAAAAAAAACCTTGAACCTTCTTAACGTCACATTTAATTGGGATTGAAGATTCAACCCTATTCATATTAACGAACATTGAGTACAAACATATTTATAATATATGAATACAAAAATGTAAGTGATAATGTACACGTACATGTGAAAATAACAGATATAAACATGTTTATAAAACAAGGCGTAAAGGACGTTTAACACACATTCACATCTACTTTACTTTCTCCAAAACTGCTGTCTTTCTTCTTTGGTTTTGAAGAAAACTGAAACATAGCCTAATCATTGACATCGAGGGGTTGTATGCTTTACTTCAACTGGCCAATTGCTATAATTTATATGCATTAATGTCCATCGAAATCGAAAAATTACATTAACGGAGCATCATTTGACGATTTTGTGGAAATTGGGAAGCCAGAATGGTTGATCATTGGATCCTTGAAGACTGAACAAAATATGCAGTAAATTCGGAGTGCCAACGACCAAAACGAACGAGGCGCCATCCATGGCGTCCTCGAATGGGCTCAACACTGCAGACATGCTACATCACAGAGCTCTCGTATAAAAATACACAATCAATCGCGACCTTCGCCGCATCGCAGGTGCATGCATGCCTGAGCTGCAGTGCCTCTATCTGCGAAGAGATACAGGAGTACGTTCGCGAGATACAATGTACACGTCCACTGCATAGTGTACCTTGGATACAGCTTGGTGATCACTCGCGATCGCAGTGCTCTTGTACAAATTCCACATTGTCTACTCATAACCCAGGGCTGGAGTGTCAAAGATAATGTGAGGTTAGTACTTTGTTGCCTGGATATGACAACCAGGATTTTTCAGGAACAGTCTGAGTCTCTGACAGCTCCAGCATCCCATCATATTCATTAATTTACCGTTTGGTACAAATAAATGCATTCCTTATTCAGCGTAGTATTTTGCAGACTGTGTAGTGTGTGTCCCACTGATCCCAGGTTTATGTTGCATTCGATACCGTGTAAATGCATCCTGTGCTTGAAATGTTCAGCTGTGCAACGTCAACAGTGTGCAACAACTTTATTTGTCCTTTTTGTTTGTGACTGTGGGTTAAACACCTTGCAGTGGAAAATTTATGTGAGGACAATGTGAGACCAGTTTACTGCAGGTAACCGTACAATTCTAAGTCTCAAGCACAATTCAATTGTCAGTGATTCATTCTCTACACTGTGACAGGCCTTTCCTTCAAAATCTTGTGTGGGTAATTCTGTAAAAGTGGAAATGTTCGAGGTGTTGAAATTTTTGCGCATTTCGCGCAATCAGAAACTAGCGCGAAAATAAAAGCACACGAATATTTTTATTTGCCATATGTTCGTGTGCGTGATGTCTTGATTCTGTGGAATTGAAAACACGCGAAACTCTTCTCACCCGGCCAAGCGTGAAAAAATAGTTACGCGAAAATATCCACTTTTACAGTACTAGGTCTAATAATAAATCTATTACCTAGACCCTGTATAACTTACTATCATAGATGTATGCATCATACAATAATACAATCTTGTCTTGTTTTTTTTTTTTACTTTTATGTAGCTATGATACATTTGCCTCTGTATATGATACTTGTATATCTCTGTTCATTTTGATCTACCATACCAGTTTCGATGTTTTGTTTTGTTTTTTGTTTTGTTTTGTTTTTTATTATTATTTCAGGTGTATTGACTAGGAAGATCCGGCAAAAGCATTAAAGTGAAGTACCAGTTACTTATTAGCAAGATGAGCTCGGATGATTCATTTTTCTCAGATGACAAGGGGTCAGACAGGGGCTCAGAGTCTGACCATGCAGAGAAGCCCGATGTAGGAGGACTTGGCCTGAAAGTGGTGGACATTCCAACAGGCAGCCAAGGGTCAAGGCGAGATCGCAGTTTGTCAGAGTAAGTGTGCAACCGTGAGGGTACATGTAGGATATATTCTTCGTCAGCACAGGTTAAATTTATACTTGATATAAATTTAAGTATGAAATTAGTTCATTTCTGTTCAGGTCAAAGATTATGGTTGTATATTGTTAGTAGAGGGTAATTTGTCTGTGGATTCCTAATATTGTTGATTTTAATGCTAGTACATGTATGCTTGTACAAGTATCAGAATCATTTCGGAGGTAGTGACAAAGATCCAGAGGTCATGGTCTTTTTTCTTGCAATGGTTCATCAAAAGAACTATTAAATATCAATTACTTGGGGGGGGGGAGAATGTCCATGTATTCCAGTTTTTATTCATCTTTGTCAGAGTGATAATCAAGATTGTTGCACAGACGTGCCTACAAATTTGTATCTTTAATAATTTTTGTATATCCTCAGCAAAAAGCTTTAATATAGTTAAAATTGTGCAAGCTTTATGTTTATTTGCAATTTGCTGTGATATTCGTTCCAGCTCAAATTCAGACTATTCTGATGGAGGGTCTCAGCTGTCCACACAACGCACCCGTGAAACACCTTCCCCCCGAAGGCGTAGGAGAAAGAAACGCAGCACAGTGACCCTCAAGGATGGCTCTGTTCTTGACCTCACACCACCTGATGAACTTCTGCCCCAGTGCCAGAAAAAGGCGCGGTACTACACCAGCAAAAAGCAGGTACTTTGTCCACTTTTAAAGAATATAAGTATTTGAATGACATTAAGTTATTTTCCAACTGAGTTGAATGCACTTTGTATGCTTTTGTGGAAGCTCTAACTTTCTGCTACAGTTTTGTATATCAAGTATTCCAACATTATCTACTTAGGATATTATTGCTCTAACTGCTGTTACCCCCTCCCCCCCCCCCCCAAAAAAAAAAAAAAATAAATAAATAAATAAATGAATAAATAAATAAAAAATAAAAAAATGAATAAATAAAAAAATAAATGAAATAAAATAAATAGTGTATATAATACTACAATAAACAACAATTTATCTATTTAGTACAACTACTAGTACTCACAACTTTCTTTAGTATTTCTTTGCCGCTACTACTTGTGCTTCCGCTAAAAAGACTACAATAGTAGATCTATCTATATTTGAACGAATAGATGCCAAAATTTGCAACATATTAGAATTATGAGTTCATGCTACAGATGGTACAAATATTAAATGTACAATTTCTACAACAGCTCTCTGTACTTCTCATTGTCCATGGTACTTCAGATACTTCTACAATAACTACTACTGTAAATGCCCTAATTTTTCCATTACTTCTGTTGCTGCTTGTACTTCCTCTATACTGAAATTTCGGAATACACAAGTGTATTTGTTGCCTTCAATGACTAGGAGGGAATAGAATGTTCCCAGACACATACACAGTCAAGCTAGTCTAATGTAGACATCAATGAGAAGTGGATAGAAGATGGCTGCTACAATTATAGACAGTTTGTTATTATTTTTTTCTTAACATACAGTTCATATCCAAGAGAACCAAAGTCAGTGGCCATTGTCCACAGGTGACTGCTATACAAATGTGGTACATTGTATATAAGACATGTTCAATTGAAGCCAACATAAAAATAGCAAGTTTACTGACTGATTGGGAAGCACAAATTCTTTTGAGAATATGCAAAAATGTGATGAAAGAAATCCCCTTTCACCATGTCTCTCCAGACAGATAATGCAATCAGAGAATGGACTCGCTACACGGCACTTTGTCGCCTGGTTTATGGCAACGAGCACTGGAAGCTAGCCGAGGGCTATGTCTACTTGGCCCATGCTTACCTGACTCTCAGAGGTAAATACACAGATTGCTTTATCTGAAGCAAGCCTATGTACATTTTACATTTGGCTGTGGCAGAACTTTGACAGAAAGGATGCTGTGTTCTTTCAGTCAAACAAATTCACAAAATCTCAAAATCTGTCTTTTGTCATTTCATTGGAAAACGTTTCATTTTCAAGTTTGTCGATAGGGGCGGGGATCTGTGGACATTCTTGCTATTGCTGATGCCCACACTCAATCTTGGTGTCCCATCTCTTCCAATTACTTTGCAAGCTTGTAGTGAAACAGGGAGAAGAACACAGATATGGAGAAACATTCACCATATCCAAGGGTAGCTGTGTAGACAGACATCAGCCCCCACACCCTTTGTATTTTGCTTTGCATGATTTTGCGATGTACTCCCATATATTGCAGGTACTGTCGGATGAAGATGGAAGTCATTGTATTGTAGAATCACAAAACCCTCTGAGCTGTGTGAACCCAAAGAGAGAGAGAGGAAAAAACAACTTCACACAGCCTTTGCGAGTTTGGGGTGTACTGTGTAGGCCGAATATTTTGCGAGGTTTTTATTTTCACGAATTTCGCGAGTCAGGTGCAATTCATGAAATTAAAGACACACGAAAATATTGACTCTGATCACGCTATAAATGTGACATACGCATACATTTCTCAGTTTGGTGCAGCACTCCACGATCGCAAATTTAGCCACTCACGAAATCGTGGGGAAGTTGCGATTCGCAAAAATTTAGACTCGCTAAATATATGGCCTATACAGTATATGTTTGATATTTTGGGAAACTAACAAACTCCAAAATCCATCGTTGCATTATGTTTTACTGTATTGTCTATCCAGGTCTGGCACCACAAGCTCAAGCACACTCTGAGACAGCCAGGACTATCATGCTGAATGGACTGCACACATCGGAGTCTGATGAATCCAAGAGCCAGCTCATGGGCACACTCCTACTCATGTACTACATGTTGGGCCGAGCACTGACCATTCTCAAGAAATATCCTTTGTTGCCTCTGGAATGCATACTTATTTTCTTTCTGTTTTACTCATTTTGAGTGCATACAGTACCTCTTGTGTGTCAGTGCGTGTTGCATACCTTTTTAATCAAGTGCTTGTGTTTTTACTTTGTTGCATGTGTGTGTGTACTCATGTGCATTTTTCTGTTTGTTTACTACGTGAGGATTGGACGTTGAATATTTATTTATTTACATACAACTTGATATGGTCAAAGCACTTTCAAAATTGAGTATCAAATGTTGCACCTGCACAATTTGTTTGAAGATCTGTCACTATCTCATCACATCTTCCCTCATTGTTAAATCTTTTCATTCACAGGCTCTTATTGTGTTTTGTCCTTATAGTATTTGTTATTATCATTATCGCCATTGTCATAAAGTCAAGGTGGCACTTATTCTGTTTTTGTTTTGTTTTTTCTTTCTGTCCTGCTTTCATCATGTTATGATTTCTCCAATTGATGTTTTCCTTTTAAATCATCCTTAACTTCAATGATGATTACATATCCTGAAGCAGAGCAGAATCTGGTCAAGGCGGAGCGGGTGTCACAAGAACTGTCCAAGATGTCCAGCGAGAAGCGGTCATCAAGGAGGATGCAGCTTGACATCGACATCGCCATCGCCTTGGCAAAGTGAGTTTATCTCTCCGGGCAGAATAACAGCTGATATGTTGTCATGTGAGAAGTAACTAGACTAATAACTTGTGTGAGTGTATGTTTGTATTAGTGTGTGAATCTGCTACGGGCATAGATTAAAACCAACCAAAACTTTGGTGTCAGGACAGTTGACATTTCACTGACGTGCAGCTGAAACTTACTCAATCCATCAAACCAGCATCACACAACATTTGTCTGAAATAATAACCATGTTAACATCACAAATGCTCTCACATAGTGGACCACTCCCTTTGCAAGGCTCCTGTCACAAATACTTGCACTTGAAAAGAGTGAACAGAAAATTTGAAAGTATGAGTGCAGGGCCCCATTTCATAAAGGATGTTACAATAGCAGCTCTTGCTGGAATGGTAACTTCCTATAGCAACAGCCAATCGGGGAAGCTGGACTCGTGTCATTACAATGACAAGTGCCATTCCAGCAAGAGTTGCTTTCATACCAACTTTTTTTTTTTTTTCAGTGAAATGGGGTGCGGATGGACACACCAGCATGGTGACAGCACATGTTTTTGGCATCAGGGCTTCTTCCCCCCTCCCCCAACCCATCCATAAACATGAACTTTATGTATCAATACCTCTCTATAATTCTCAATGGGTGATATGTGGAGTGAAATTCTTTTTGTGTCATTTGATGAGGTACATGCCATAAATAGTAGCCATAGCCATAGTATACAAGTTTCTTCAGAAGTTTTGTGAATCATTAGATTAATGGTCTAACAGAGCCTGCTTCCAAGTCTCAAAGATGTTGATGCATATGCTGTCACCCTGAATCTGAAATGGTTCACTGAGCACGTAAGGGGAGACATTGTATTATTAATTAAGAATCAAATTAGATTATTCATGTTTGTATATCTAAACTTAACTTCTATTCAACATTTATGTCATAACAATTGCAACTCCAGATTATATGCCAAGCAGCAGAAGCATGCACTTGGAGCTGGGTTCTATGAGAAGGCGATTCGTCTGACAGAGGAGCAGTACGGAAGTGACAGCCCAGAATTGATCCCCATCTATCAGGATATGGGAAGAATATCCTTTACCAATATACATAGTGGTGGCTGACATGAAATCACATAAAGCGTCTAATGTACTAGTACCACGTAATTGTTTGTTCCTCTTCTGTATTGTACCCAAATTCTTGCAGACTTGGATTATTATATTTGCAAAAGGACCACTTCTCTTGGAAAACATGCATTTGCTCAGTTGATTTGGAGGTCTTTATGCAGCATTAGTTAAGTTTCTTTCTGTAAGCTCATTTAATTATTTAATTACTTTTTCTGCTTTTCACGTTTATTTGAGGGTGAAATCCATGGATCGACAATTGATGACTGCTTAATGGTGTACCAAGTATGGTAAATAAATTTTTGCATATACAGTGTACTTGCATCTAAGGTTCACATTATGAGGCTTATATTTCATTGGCATGTACAGTGTAAGAAGACCCAGGATGTAGTGCTGGCATGGTGCTGCTAACTATTCTTGGACAACAATGATTGAAAATACCACCATGTTTTGAGAAAGAAAAAAAGGGAAGTTTACATGATTCTGTTCTTTTGGCATAGTTTGTGTAGCATCATTGAAAAAAGAAAAAAAGTTTAATTCATTGTAAATGAAGAGAAAAATGACAGATTGAAGAGATTGAAAGTTCCTTGACAGCCCTCTCTCTGTTACTTGGAGCAGAGTAAGAAGGATATGGCCAATCACGACAGAGCGACCGACCATTTCCTACAGGCACACTCCATTGCAGTATCAAGGTAGCTACAGCTCAGTCTACATTGACAGTTTACTTATTCACCCATTTGTTTATGTGTGGTCATATGTGTGTATGCATCACTCAAAATACTACTTCATATGATTTATGATAGGAGTTTGTCCTCAGCAAATATTACGAAAAAACAAACAGTCTACCTCAGCAGTCACGTTGGAAAGTGAAATCCTGCAGAAAAGCCAAATGATTTCTGTTGTAGTGACTCTTAAATATGCATCAGTGATACTAGCGTTCGTATGTGACAAATCCTTTGCCATGTGATTATTAAGAATGTCCATATCTTGCTGAGATTATTGTGGTCGGCATGACTGAATTTGTCTCTACTGTCACAATACTCTGGATATATCATGAGTAGCAAGTGTTCCTATGTGTCGCTTTTTCCATTTGCTTGTCTGTTTGTTTTTCAGGTTTAGTGGTCAAAGTGAGGAGGTGGCAGAGACTGCCCATGCCCTGGCCCTAGCCTACTCTGAATCTGCTACAGCTGAGGCTGAGAGTAAGTTCATTGGCTCATGATACTTTTTCAAACGGTTCATTACTTACTATACTTTGAGTTTGGTCTGTACTATACTCTGCCATTTCAAGGATGTACTAGTAGGTAAAAATTTTTTGCATGTGTTTGCAGAAAACTGCCACATATTGGCAATGTAAATTGAGTCTTTCTTTTGAGCAGAAGTGCGTGTGAATGAGTGATACTTGTGACAGAATAAAAGTAGAGATTTGGAAAGTTTAAGATCATGGCCATTAGCGGTCTCTCAATGTGTCAGTTATGTTTTAATGGTGTCAGCTATTGTAGATTTCTCCCTGTGGTCAAAAGCCTTTTTAGAAAGTGGGAAATATGAAAATGAGTAATCAAAATGAAATTGAATGTGGTGGTCTGTAATTTTCATTCTTGTTTTTAAGGAGGTCATCATATAAGATTCCAAATTTGTTCTTTTGTTGATTATTTTTTTAATAACTCAAAATTTAAGCAAATGAAAAATGTACCCGTAAATCAATTTAAAACAGTAGTTATTTCAATCATACTCTTTGTATCTTAAGCAATAGCATAGTTTCTTCCGAGATGTGAAGTTGCAGTCTGACACCCATCCTATTCCTGTAACAGGGAAATATAGTTCTTCAGTTGTCCCAAACAGTCATAGGTATTACACCTCTCATATTAATGCAAATCACTCATTGCTTTTTTTTTGTTTAAGCGTACAAGTGTCAGGCTACTCTATCAAAATGATTCATGATAATTGTTTGTAGTCTCAGAAAGGACATTACTGAATGGTGTTACAAGGTAGAAGAGCCTTCAAGACAAAACTAGACTCTTCTCTACTAAACTGATGCATTCCCACTGTGCCATACAGCTGCTGCTGAACAGTACCTCAACGAGAGTCTGGGTATCCGGCAAGTCCTGTTTGGACCGCACCACGCCAAGACCATCTCCACCCAAGATGACCTGTGCAAGCTACTCATACGGACTGACAGAACGGACGTAAGTCTTTTCTTGTGACTGGGAATGTGCCAGCATTCCTATCGCAACAAGGGAAGCATGACTGGCCGATGCTGACTAATAGCTTTCACACAAATGCACAGCTGTGTTCCATTACATGCTGCTTGTACTTAAAGTTTGAATGTTATGTATGCCAACCTAATCTAACCTGTCAAGAATGTTTAGTTTGTAAAGCAATCACACACTTCTCTTCTCTCTTCAGTTTGATATATCCAGTTGATTGCTTGGATTTAATAGTGTTTTGAAGAAGTTGAATTACATAGATATGTCAGTTTTAGTTTTAGTTTTGATATTCTATATTGCTGTGCATGTTGTTGTATTATAACATGAATTATGGATATGATTGTCTCACAAGCAGCCCACGTATACTAGAGATTTTCTTTGAATCCCATAAAGGTATTTAAACAGAAAATATACACTCTGTTATCATTACCATTTGTTTAGAGTACTAAAGCAAATTATGACACACTGTAAATTTTCGCGCATTTCGCGCAACCAGAAACTAGCGTGAAAAGAAAGGCACTCGAATATATTTGCTTGCCATATGTTCCCGTGCGTGAAGTCTTGATTCCGTGGAATTAAAAATATGCGAAACCCTTCTCACCCGGCCAAGAACTAAAAATTAGTCACGCGAAAATATCCCCTTTTACAGTATGTAGATTTGAACAAATTGAACAAATTGGTGTTGTCACTTTCCTCATGAACTTTTCAAACCCTCCCCTGCAGGTCATCTACATAATAGAGTCATGAAAGTTTTGTAATGCATGCTCAAAATCCAGCTTGATTTCAGATATTTCTTTTCTGAGTCTCTTTTTCTAACATTTGATTTATCTACACAGGAAGCTGTGTCGTTGCTGAAAACACTGATAACCTCAAAGAGCGCCACATTTGGTGACCTCAGTGCAGAGGTCGGTGAAGCCAACAAGCTCTACGGTTCAATTCTCATGTCCCAGGGTCAGTTAGAACGGGCCCTGAAGTTCTTCAAAAAGGTGATGATATTATGCGTAATAGACAGAAGCACAGACATACAATGCATAGAATTATCCATTTTGTTTACTCTAGGAAGTAAGTAATATAATTATGTTTTCTTGAGTGCAAACGAAATCAATTTTAATTCATAAGTAGCTGTCATTAGTTTTGATATCATACTTTTCTGTTTTACTGTGGCTCATGTCTTTGACTAACGTGAAAGCAGCAGTCATGTAAATTTATTGAGATGAGTAACAGAGCTAGGGACTGGTAATATTACCTTGGTGCAGACAATTTGTCTTGGTGTTAAGTCAGATGAAGTGTATACAATGTATTTGTGGATGAATCCATAAAGTATTCCATGAATGTTGCATAGTACGACAGATCATTACAAAAGATACATTGAATAACAAAATTGTCATTTATGCATTTATTCGTGGACATTTTTTTAAAGTTCACATTGTTATTCATTAACCGTCATTTTCAAGATAAACTCAGTAAATTTCAATCAGAAATGTTGATATGTTGAATTATGCATGATTCCAGATGTACATCACATTACTTAACAATTTGATGGCACTAAACATAATGTGAATTTGCTAGAATGATTGACTTGCCTTAATTAGCAACCTCTCTGCTTCTTCTAGAATTACGTCTTCTGCCTTTGATTGTCAAAGTGAAGCCAAAGTTAGAACTTGTACTCATGAGTAATCTCAGTAATATTGCACCATTTTATTTTGTTTTGGCAAATGGCATCTCCATTTTCCTGTGTGATCAAATATCAGTATTTCAACTACAGTACATGTATCATTTGGCTTGAATTTCATATGAAAGTGAACTGTGAAACAGAAGGTCATTTGAAGGTCCTAATGACTAAACTCCGTCTGAATCAGCAGAATCAGGTGCCGTACAAAGCAGACTTGTTTTTAGGCTGAACCTGATTTTTTTCATAATATTTTATCATAAATGTTCCGCACAGAGTCACAACATCGAAAGTAACCTGTATGGACCAAGCCATAGGAAAACCAAGGCAACACAGCAGACAATCGACATGCTCCTGCAGTAAGTCTTTGTAGCATTTTAAGCCAGCAAGGCAGAACTTCACTGTTTTCATTTGCACCAGCTGAATTGAATACAATCAACATGTAGGAAACCATTCTAAAAGCATCATAAGCATTCTCTTAAAGTAGAGGATACCACATATAGTGTTTTGAGTAAGTATTGTAGAGTCAGAAATTAATATCTAAAAATGCCACAAATTTGCCACACTTTTGGTTTTTGAGGCATCATAAAGTATGTTTGAGCCTCTTTCTACGCATTCCTTGTTAGGCATTTTCTTGTAGGAGTGATACACTTATAGCTTTAAAACGAAAGAAAAGTCCAACTAACATTGTTCAATGTGGTATGTAAGTATTATAATATCAGTGGATGAGTCAAATAGTTCACTATTGATTTAATGTGAAGGAGGACTTTTGGATGATGCTAGTTGTTAAACTTTGTCATTTGAAAAGTCAGTTAAGAAGACATACTATATCTGTCTTCATTTTATTGAATGCGGTACATTAATGAGATTAACACCCCTACTGGTTGCATTAATTCCCCGCTTACCCAGTATGAAGGTTATGGGCAAACAAGAAGGTCCAAGTCAAAATCATATGATAAATATGTGAGTCTCTCTTAAACCCCTGATCATTCTGTATTTGTCTGTTTCTATTTGTTGACCAGTTTGTGTGTATATGTATCTCTTTTTCTTAGATCACCAATGCTTGCGGCCAAGGAGGGCCAAACCAGGGCGGGGCAGCTGAAGAGCCGGCCAAGATTCAATGCCACGGTGGGGCAGAGCACCCCACTGGGAAGTACGGGGAAGATTGCCTTTGAATGACTGTTGATCCAGAAAGAATATCTCAGTCCCACAACTTGGAACACAAGCAAGCCTGTGGTCTACAGTGGTGGCTTCATGCAGGCGGCCATAATTCACAGGTTGCTGGCATACAGGGTCTGCAATCAGTACATGACTGTTTCAATGTGACACCGAGCAGTAGTTGTAAATTACAGCATTTTTACTGAGGGTTCCGTGTAATACAGAATGTAAACCTGCACTAGTGTGTTGTATCGTAATTGATACAGCATCACAGGTGCTCCGGACAGGAGTAAGGCCAAAAAAAAAAAAAATGTTGCATTGGCGTAACATGAGATTTTCAAATAGGGTCGGTTGGGCGGATTTTTTTTTTTTTTTTTTTTTTTTTGCTACCTGCATTTTACGTGTAAAACTCGTGCTCAGCTCAGTAAACAGTTACAACTGCTGCACCGAATGTGCTGTGTTCATCTATTCTACAAATCATTTATGAGGCCGATATTACTGGAATTATACCCCTTCACAGAATTTAAAGATGTTGAAATCCCTATCCTGAATGTTTTCACTTCATATTTTACTATTTTGACTTAGATAAGATAGATGCAAATTGACCCATATGTACGATCTTTTCATCGCACACGGCGATCTCTATTACAGTCCCACATATACAGATTCGTGTAAGTTCTCCACACAAGAAACCTATGGCAAAACTGTGCACAATACATCGCAGTCTGAATGCTACGTATACACTGAATAAATCTTGTTCGAGTACGTGTCCGTGTTGGAAACAGATGACGTACTGATCAAGGAAGGCTTATGCGAGGCGCTAGATCTCTCCCTCGTACATCCGATATCCCCAGAGCCGTTTCCACTTCCGGGTTTGTGCGATCGCGATCGCAATCAACAAGATATTTGATATCGATAGCAAAAAAAAATAATAAAAAAACATGGGGTCGGCGGAATTTTTAGGGTCGGGCGGGTTACGCCAATGCAACAATTTTTTTTTTTTTTGCCTAAAGCTGTAGTCAGCATAAGGTATCATGACATTGAAATTGACTTCATGTGATGGAAGATGTATTATTTGATAAGGGACATTGCCCCTTCTGTATCAAGAAAACTAGTCAATGCTGTAAGCAATCGATGACAATGAAAGGAAATTCGGGGGAAACAATTTTTTCCTCGCTCATGGGAGGCATGTTTGTGGTGGATTGACTGACTTGGTATACATAAGAAAAACTGAAACAAAACAAAACAAAGATTTTTCTGCAGGAGAAAAAAAAGGGAAAAGAGAGAACGGGCTGCCTAGAAGGCTTTTATAAGTGGGCCATTTCATTTACAGTGAACCTACACTGTAAGGTAAACATGGACATACCATTATTCCCTGCCACCTGTATCTCATAATTTTATCACATCGTGGATGTATGCTTTGTTCACAGTCAACAAGTACCCTTCAGTAATGCAATGTATGTATAAAAAAATAGGCCTGCTTTAAAGCTGGTAAGCTGCTTAATTGTAAGCCCTTTTTTCTCCCTAAGGTGACATTTTATATCAAACTGGTTACTAAGTGGTAAATTTCAGTTTGATATCATGTGACTTTTGCGTGGAAAACTGCAAAATTTGATTGAATATGTCTTTCATTTACTGTTAATTCAAAGGGCATTGCCATTGTCCAGTCACAGTACAACTGTGACATGTACAGACGTAGGGAAGTGTCAGTTTTATGTCCTCTTTCTCCCTGCCCAATTAGAATGGAAAATTAGGTCTTCTTCAAGTAATTAATGTTTGAGCTGTTAATGCCTTTCAGTTTAGCAAGGGTTGAAAGTCAGACTGGACCCTTAGTTCAAGTTAAGCAAAACTGTTACCCATCTGTGTGGACATTAGCCTTTGTCTTGGAAGCTTGTTTCTCTGTTGTCATGGTTCACTGACATTTCCTCTACGCCACCTTGATGTTAAATTTACAACTCTCACGCTCTCTAAACCATAATTGAGTACCGAAGATTCCTCACCAGCATAATGTCATCTGTGACGTATCAAGACACCATGTTGTGCCAGTCCTACAGGCTGAGTTGTAATATCTAATGAAATAACTTTGTTGATAATTATCAGGGTATTTGTGCTTATTGTCTTTCACTTTGTGTTGTGTATATTTTATTTGTCAAGTTTTATGAAAATGGTTTGTACATATGTGTATCATGTTGATCAGTGAACTGTTGAAATATGTGAAAAGAGAGTGATGTATATGTATGATGGTTCGTGTAGTGACTACTGACAGACTGTAATCCCAAGAAATTTGCTTACTCAAATTAGCAAACCTGAGATTGGTTTCATAAGAGCCCTAAACAATCATAGCAACAGTGCTATGCAACTCCCAGTGATATCTAGCAGCAATAAGATACAAGAAGAGGTACACTATGTTGTACTAATTCACTGTTACTAAGTTACCCAATTTTTCTGAGCCATTGGAAAAGTTTTGGCCGGACGTGCAAGGGAACAAACAGCATTGCTCATACACCCATATTCAGTCCAACCAGTTATCTGCCCTATGTTGGGACAGGCCTCCATCCGGAATAACTGAAACACTGAATGCTGGATAGGCGAGATATGCTCAAGCACAACGCTATCAGGCAAGTTGTGTTGAATATATGTACAAGGCATTGTCAACTGACTATAGTATTACAAATGTACTGCAATGATTTACATGATGTTATATGCATGTTTCTTAGTTCAAATGATGTTGGAATAAAATGACCTAGGAGTAAAATGCCCCTTCTTGTATGTCTGCATGTTTCCATTTGTTTGATAACCAGCAGCGATAATCAAACCTGGAAGGTCCCCCTCTTTCCCCCATGTCCCCAATGAGTCCATCAGACAAGCAGCATACATTTCCCTTTGGCAACAGCATTTATGTGGGTAAAACTTAAATATCGTTGTCATTGGGCACTACGTCTCCACTTCTTTACTGCCCAGTATTTGCAAGAGAATTGCTGTTTTGTATTTGATTTCAGTGCAGTTTTTCACCAAAAATGCACTAAGTGGCAAAGATATTTGTCTGTTATCCCAGGTCTGGATAACAAAGACATCTATAGAAGTGATGGCCAAATAACTGCATCAGAATTTTGTGCTCCTGTTTTGTCTTGTAATGCTTTACTTTTTATTTTTGCCAAGATATAGGTCTTTAGAACAAAAAAAATATTGTTAAGTTGGTCAATGTCAATTGTGCTGCAAAGTAAATGTATAGCCAACCTCAAATAAACAGAATACTAAGTATATTGGGTACAATGTCAAAGCTGCCAGAAGATGGAACTGCTTGAATAAACATACCTACAGTACATTGAGAATGCAAAGCTGAAATAATGTGGAGCCTCTTCCTCTCTGTACGTGTAAATGTCATTCATAGTGTACTGTATGTGTCTGCAAGAGTTGTCCCAGCCTGTGATGACACAGATTCACTCTGCATATATACACACATGAATATATATATATATATAAACGTGTTGAGATTTCACGTATTGGCTCCATGAAGAAATGAAGAAGCAAACTAGTTATGCATTTTTGGCCAGTAAAGCATTAGTTTGTTCGACTCAAATTTCCAGCATCCTATGCCTTCTTCTTCGTCTTTGTCAAGACTCCTGAAGGTGTAGGACGCAAAATATTTGAGTCGAAAAAACTCGTGCTTTATTGGCCAAAATTGCATAACTAGTTTGCTTCTTCATTTCTTCATGGAGCCAATACGTGAAATCTCAACATGTTTATATATATATGTATATATATATATATATTGTTTCTTTATGTATATATATATATATATGTGTGTGTGTATATATATATATATATATATATATATATATATATATATATACAATATATATATATGCACAATTGCATATATATGTATAGTATATATAAAAATATATGGATGCATTGTGTGATAAAATGAAAATCTGATATGCATGTGCATGTGCATGTGTACGAAAACTGGACAGAGACAACACATTACCAGAATCAAATACTTTAAAGATCTTAATTGCAATTGTAATTTAGTAGTTTAACATGACACAAGAAAATGAAATGAAATGGAATGACCAAGAAAGAAACAGTATGTATATTTATGTCTATTCAAACATCTTTATTTTTTTTTCTTGGGTATTCTGTCGGGGGTATACATTCCCTCTTACTGCCTCTCTTCCCTTTATCTGTAATTGTTTGAATTTCCCATTTGCGTCTTATAGGTATTATGGTTCCCTTTTAATGATTATCAAGGTGCTTCAAATGTACAATAGGCATATATTCTGCTTTGAAACACTGTAACTTATGTCGGCCATTTATTAGGGGCGGGATGGGGGCTTTCAAAATATTTAGGAAGAAAATATAATTCACGGATTATGCAATGAGTCGGGTTCATTGCTGTTATGTCAGTGCGTAAATTGATCATTATCATAGTTATTTACACCAGGATTCTGAAACGAAATCACTATAGGTTTTATTTCCCGATTAAATCCCACACCCAGAGGCGTCGATCATTTTTCAGGATTGGGGAGGAGGGGGGGGGGGGGGACTTAGAAGATATGTGCGAGGGAATGGGGTGGTGGTGGGAGGGATTTTACCTTTTTCAGACCTGATATTCAGCGATCTGGTAGAATTTGTTGATTTTTCTCTGTAAAAAAAAGTAGAACAATAGATATTCACAGGAGTGTGTATGACTAAATCGCTGTATCTTGGCTCTTGTTCTACATATGCGTCATCTCTGTGCACTATTAGGTATATTGAAGTTGACAGGGGTGGGAGGGGGTGTCCTCCATCCACACGTTTTTGCATTTTTAGAATTAGAATAGAACAATCTGATGTACACTTTTTTGTAGAATATTTGGAATACTGTCAATTGCCAAAGTGTACCGATTGCATATAGGAGGGGGAAAGAGCAAGGGTCGGGTCGGAAGGGGTGGGGTATCCCCCTCCCAATCGAGGGAGCTTTTGCATTTTTAGAATTGAAATTCAACGACCTGGTATATGAGTGAAATATTTGGACAATTTTCTATCAAATATGCAAGAAAATTTACCGCAACTCGGGAATAATTTTGGGGCAAAATAATTTGTTTGCTCCCCCAATATTTTCGAGGAGGAGGGGGGCAACTACCCCCTTGCCCTCCAGGATCGACGCCCCTGCATATATACCAGGGAGCTTTTGCATTTTTAGAGTTCAAACGAAAATATCTCGTATATATATATAAAGATATTATTTTTGATGGTATTTGGGAAATTGTCAATACGCAAAGCGTACTAAATCTATGGAGAGTTAGGAACCAAGCGGGGGAAAGGGTTAAATGAAAGGAGTAACTTTCACATTTCTGGAACTAAAGTGACATAATTATTATAACCGCCTCGTCGTCTTCCAGTGTTCCCCGTGCGCTAACAAAACAATAGTACAGGGCGTATGCATACTCCGCACTCTATAGTATAGGCCTACTTAATTCGCGAAATTTGCGAAAATTAAACCCTCGGGAAAATAACAGCTTCACACCTTACTGGGAAAAAGCTCTTTGGGTTGGGGCTATGTTTGTGGGTTGTATGGCTTAGCAGCTGCTTGCAAATTCACGGGAGCGATATATCGCAGGAGCAAATATGTCATAAAATCAACCGAGAGCAGGGGATAATGTACAGGGTCATTAATTCTACGCTAAGTGGATATTTCTTGCCGTACAAAAGAAAAAGTGGCTCAGAAATGGAAAATCTTTCATAAAGTGGGAAAATCACAATGAATGTTTACGTCATGTAATACAGGCACAATCTTTACGGGGTGTTTCCTCGATCATTTAGAATAACTTTCAGTTCTTATAGTGTTACAGTTATAAATATATGCAAAATGTGACGTGACGGAGATAGCATTACTTTTTGTAATCTAATAATTTTATGGCCTAAACAAATTTAAGGATAGATATTTACAATGCAACTGAACCAAAGGGAAAAAAAATAGCAGTGGTTAAAGGACCTCCAATATGATTAACACCATTTCTAATATCACTCTGTTGTTATTTGTACTAAAGAAAAAATTCCCTCTGGGCGTCATCTCCGCCACTTTCCGTGACGGAGATGAAGTGACGGAGATGACGGGTCCAACAAAAAAATGGCCTCTATCATCTTCCTAATCCATTCATAACATATCACCTGCGGTAAGATCCGTGTGTACTGGTAGAGGGTATAAACGCAATATGATCTTCTCTCCCATTATGCCACCAATAAATTAATTTGATTTGATATGTGTATAATCTTAAGCGTTCGGAGATGACGCTGAATAAAGGTAAGACCCGGCATTAGTCACAAATTGTAATATATAACTTTCTTGATTAAAGTATGGGAAAAACCAGGTAAGTTCTTCAACTTCAGCATGTAACTGTCACATAGCATGTACTGAAATCGATACTTAGGGTACCTGACACTTTTCGTTAATGGCGCCCTAAATGTTCGTGACGGAGATGACGCAAAATGGTGGGACACACAAGATTTGAATTATTGATTTCATTTTTCTTTTGATATTTTGATATTGGTATATCTTATGCTAATGATTTAATAGTACGCTCTGAAATGAAAGAGATAAGCATTTAAAAACGTTTCACCACGCTTCCATCTTGAAATGCAATATAAGGATATTTATTTGTAGTATCACCGGGACATGGGGTTTTAATTTTCAGTGGTACGGATATGGGAAAATTAGAATAAGGCCAAGTAAAAAAAGAAACCAGTTTCTCGTCCTCGCGCGCATCGATTTTGGCCGCCGCATCGATTTTTTTTACTATTTACTATTTTTAAAATGGCGCTGAAAATACCAAGAAATTCATAATTCTCGTCCCAGCCCGCTCCCCGCCCGCATCGATTTTCAGTTGCCGCATCGACTTTTTTGATATTTACTATTTTTTCGGCCGCCGAAAAAAAAAAAAATCGACAATTCACCTACCAATCGTGATGTCTTATTTCTAATTACGCCTTGCGTCCTCTACTTAGCTGTATAGTACAGCTGTAGCTTCTGTAGTGCGTATGTAATAACGCATGCATTTCACACTGCGAGCTCGGCAAGAAGGAATGACCCACAAAGCAGTTGAACTGTAGTTGGATGGGCGGGCCTGGGCTGCGATGTACAGCGCACTCGGTACGTCGTGATCTAGACAGGACGTTGAGCACCTTCTGTACATTTCTCTCGTGCTGTTGCCCACTTCATGTGCTGGTAGATTGATTGCGCAATGTAACCACAAACCCCGTTATTACGAGATCCGTGGGACCGGCTATATTACCTTGTTATAACCGGTACCTCGTTATAACCATACTCATTAAAAACAAAGAAAAACATAAGCATGACGTCATATACCCATCCATGAAACTTAAACATATCCTTTGCGTTGTTATTACACAATTATTGAGCGTTATTATTGAGAGAATAAAGGGAGATTATTTGTGAATTAGACGAAGAAATAGAGGCTGAAATTATAAGTTAATTCTTTATTGTAATTATTGTTTGTTAAGCTTTTTCTAAACACCAGCGCAAATATGGGGGCAAATATATACTGTAGAGTAACACACTGGCCTTGTTTACCGTAACTTGCTAGGTATTTTTACGCTGTTGGTGCCCAGCGGGAATGCGATGATTTCATGAATCATTTCGGCTGTAATCTTGTACACATGTACAATGTATGATCGTTGCGCCCAAATGGATTAAAAATGCGTTCTTTATTTTCTTCCGAAAATCTCTTCGCGTTTTGTACGACCGTTCTTGGAAATATGTGACAGGATTGAATGTGGGAGGTTGTCATTCTGTTTACGCAAATCTGTACCAGATCTATTCAAACTAATAAATGCGTTTGTTTCTTTTTCTGATTTAGGTTAACATGCGTCATTCAACTTTTTTTTTACGCTACTGTCACCTGGCGAGATCGCGATGATTTCAGAGTAACATACGTGCGTTGTTTACTGCTAACTTGCATGCGAGGTATTTTACGCTGTTGGTGCCCAGCGGGAATTCGATAATTTCATGAATCATTTGGCTGTAATTTTATACAATGTATGGTCGTTGCGCTCGAAGGGATTAAAAATGCGTTCTTTATTTTCTTCCGAAAATCTCTTCGCGTTTTGTACATCCGTTCTTGAAGTGTTGAATGCGTTTGTTTCTATTTCCGAGCACCGATTAAGTAGGTTAACATGCGTTATTCAACAATACGCTATACTGTCACCCGGCGAGATCGCGATGATTTCATTCATTATTTCGGCTTTAATCATACACACTCATATTTAAATTATCATTCGTGAAATGATAATGAACACATCCAGATCCATTCAAACTAATACATGCGTTTGTTTCTTTTTCCGAGCACCGATTAAGTAGGTTAACATGCGTTATTCAACTATTTTTACTCTACTGTCACCTGGCAGGATCGCGATGATTTCACTAATTATTTCTGCTTTGATCATACAAACTCATATTTAAATTATCATTTGTTAAATGATAATGAACAAATCCAGATCTGTTCAAACTAATAAATGCGTTTGCTTCTTTTTCTGAACACCGATTAAGTATAGGTTAACATGCGTTTCTCAACTATTTTAACGCTACTGTCACCCGGCGGGATCGGGGCGATGATTTTATTATTTCGGCTTTAATCATCCAAACTCATATTTGCTCAAAACCAGCAAAAGAACTGGAAGTCGGAACTAAAATTGGAAAGGATATAATGATGAGTTGCACACGTATTCCAATTGTCCATTTTTGGTCAAATTTTATTGTCGCTACATGAAAAGTTTTTGAATGCGTTATCTATTTTTTTTTCTCGTTGCGCTGTGGTCTGACCTCATATCACGCACGCGTTTCTCGCGAAAAAGAAAACCGAATGATTATGTTTAATTGGTAGGAACATCGGAAGGTGTTCCTGTGTCTTATCGCGTGATTAAGAAGAAAACATGGAAGGAACGGTTCTCTGCAAAACGGGAAAAGACGTGGATAGCGAGATTTCGGTTTCCAATGTTTCATTTGTCGCGTGTTTGAAAGCGGCAATTTGGTCAAGAAATGGAACCTCGTTATATCCGATCAAATTGCTTATGTTTTTCTTTATCATGATTTACCGAAATTGTCCTCGTTATAACCGGAATCTCGTTATAACCGAACACGTTATAACCGATTCGTTCTGCCATTACACGCAATGGAAAACGGGACCGACGCGATCACCTCGTTATAAGCGGTTCCTCGTTATAACGGCTTTAAATAGCGAATACACAGTATAGTATTCAACTGGTTCGTATTCTGTCTTTCAGTAAAAAGGAAATCAGGTGGTTGTTTCACAGGGTTGACAATTGGCAGTACTGTCTGCTGCATTTAAAATCCTTGAGCAAATAAGTTTTCATATGAGAAAAGATCTAACTCAGTAAGTTTGTGTTGTGTTGAAAGGCAAAAATAATACTATGCATTTCCAGAGATAATGGTTGGATTCATAGGTTCAACAAAAGTGATGCACAAATGTGTATATTTTATGTTAAAAAACCGTTGTTTTTTTTCCATACCCTTGATATGACTGAATAAATACAGTCACAGTGTAAAATTGGTATACTTGTCATGCATAAACAGCAATAAACGCAAATTTGGTATTAAATTGTGCATCACTCAAATGATAAGTGGTTTATATCACACATATAAACACATATTACTTTCATTTTGAAAATCCTCGAAAAAATAGTAAGATATCAAATAGTAAGGACCTCCCTCATCGCCTTGCTCAAAAAACCCGGACGAGAAACTACTTTCTTTTTTTACTTGGCCTAATATATAGGTCATCAGCAGGATAAACAATTCATCCACTTTTTTGTATCTTAATTGTATGAAAGTAAGTCATTGTAAACAGAACAGAAAGTAATGAAATGACCTTTTATTTTTGTACGGACTCAGAAATATACACTTTAGCGAAGAATCAAGATCAGCCGATTTTCCCACAGATGGATATGCGGAAAAGTCCAACGGGGCGAGGGAGGGCGAGGGGGGCGAGGGGAGGGGGACGGGGGACGGGGGACGGGGGACGGGGGAGGGGCGACACCGAGAGGTCTCAAGGGAAGCAACGTTTTCTTCCAGCACAAGCACAGCGTGTCGACTGCGCGCAATGAATGATCCCGATCCCATCCATAAGTGAGCGCGATCACACAAGGCTACGATCACGATCTTGCACTGCAGTCGAAGAGCCTTGCACTTGCAGCTGAAAGGGACGACACGACGGATGAAGTGGTAATTATAACGTACTTTAGAATACTCTTTATTACATAAGATTTGATTAAGCCATCGAATGTTGTACATATTAGCACAACATTGTGAATAGACCTACGTGTAGCTCCGGTAGTGTTACGAAAATGGCTAGACGAAACATTGTTCGAATGAAGAAACAACCGCATAGTAACTGACTGACTCCCCCCGTCCTGGCCACAACCAGCCGGCCGGAGTATCGGGGGGTGCGGCGGGCCGAAGCCTCGTCAAGCTGGTCTCCGCAACATTAGAAGCTTAATGGATGTGCCCTCATTTCAAAGCATTAACATTATCACTGGAAGTTGCCGACTACAGAAGTTTATGGCTGTAGTAATAGAGGGGGCTTACAACTGCATGCATGTCAGCTCTTGGCCACCAGTACAATGTACTTTAATACAAGTAGAGTTCTATATCGGAATGCTTCCTTTCTTCATTTGAAATTGTGTAATTTACCACTGCCACTGGTATTTCTACATCCACTTTTACTGTTTGTGTAGCCGAGGGTTTCTGACACTTGTGTATTAACACGATGAATGATCTCGTATTTAATGAGAGTTGTGCACTGAAAAGTGAAAATTTTCTTTTTTTCTTCAAGCCTTGCTATTCTAACGTTATAAAGCATGCAAGTGAATAATATTCACTTGCATGCTTTATAACGTTAGAATGGCAAGGACATTTAAGACATATTATGTCTTAAATGTTACTTCTTTTTATACTGAATCGTAATGAAAGAGGGAAGGGCTATACAGGCCTGCACTATACTTTGACGTACCCATGCACACATTCGGCCTTCATACTAAACATGTTTAGCAGCTCGTGTCACATACATGCCGAATGATAATACCAAGTACCTGTTGATAGGAATGTAAGCCATCCAAGATTCCTCTATAGCATGCTGTCCAAAATTTGACCTATGGCTACATGTAACGAAACATAATGCATTGCGCACGGTCAAATTTTGGCATGGGAGGACGAATCTTGGTATGGGGACCGATATATGTGTGCATACACATACATTGAACAAAACATTAAATGATAAAAACAATCCTCTTCAAAATCTTTTCTATTTGCAAGCTTCAAGCTCGAAAAGCCCCTAATATTCCTGTGTTTCTAATTTGATCATGATGTCATTAGTTTTCAATGATTTTTATTTTGATTTGATAAATTTATTCACAACCCTTTCCATTGTCAGCAGATCTGCGAGGTTTGCCGTAAGAGTCTAGAGTGGAGGGGAAAACCTCGGCAATTGATGAATCATGGATCAAATCTTCAAAGTGGACGCATTGACGGGTACACGGCGGCTGTTCTATGCTGTGACACCCAACGAGACTTCTTTTCAAACTCTGGAAGAAGTGCCCCCTTACATTGTGGAGGTGAAATATAACTGATCTTGTTTCTTTTCTGGTTATCATACTGTATGGGAGACTTCAAATGAATTGTCATCTCTGTTAAAAGTAAATTTTCTCTAGCTCTTCTGTCTGCATGTGACTGTATATCAGGAAGCATAGAAATACACCGCCCCCCTCCCCCCGAAAACTGTCCAGAATGTGAGACATAACATCTAATTCGAAGCCTTCTTCATACGCTGTGCCTGGTATGTGGAAATTATATGTGAATTTGTTTGTTGTTGTTTATTTTTCATGATTAAGGAAGTTACCTCCCAAAAATGTTGTATAAATGAAAAGGCAACAACTCCTTGGTGGAAAAAAAAAGAAGGCTAACAGAAAAAAAAATAAGATAGGAGGCTTTAAATGTCATAACATCAACTACTGTGGCATCTTATTGGTATCTCACACACAAAAATGGCCCACAAATCATGTTACAGCTATGTTCTATAATGCATAGGTCTGTTTCCTGTTGAAATGCCAAATTGTCCATTTAATTAACAAGTGCTGTTGAATGTATTAGACTTACGAAACTCAAGACAACCTCTTAAATTACATGACTACATGTAGGAGCTAATGAGAGCACAATGGTTTGCCAAGCACTGCATGAATAGTCCTTAAGACAACCAACTTCTGCTGAATGGTCAATATTGTGTGGAATACTTCCATAGTAACTTGTTACAGAAATAAAAAGAAACAAATGGGAGTTTACACCTAAGCGTCTCCCTTTGAGGTCACCATTATTTGACAAGCAGTTTTCTTCTGCAGCTCTACTAGTTCCTCAAACTTTTCACAGGGTCAAAGCATTTTGAAGTCAACCCACTGTGGGTATCATAAGAGTTCTCTTATCAGTGATATATTAAGACATTCCTGTTATCTCTGTATGTAATTAAACAACTGACCTTTGCCCCTTGAGCGTCACTCTGCTTGCCAGTTAGAGTATTAGAGTGTTACAGCAGCTGTTTTCAATAGTCAAAAGCTGGCTGCAGTAGATTTATTAGTGCTGTGATGTCCTTCTAAAAGATCCACTATCTAATGAGCCTCATATGGAAAGAATCTCTTTTCTTGAACTATCTTGTTATGACTTGTGATGCAACGTTTCAAATCAACTGATGAGTGTGATTTGTAGGTGGTTGTGGTGATAAAGTCAGAACTTGAATGCAAGCCATGTTTACATTCTTGACAGTTATTATCACATGACTGAACGTAATCTGTAGGAGGAATTGATACTAATGTGTGGAAACCATTTCCTAAAAGTTCATTTGATTCTAATCTTGGGTTACATAGATCTATGTTATGACACCTTCAAACAAACATAGGGTAGACATGTTCAATCTCGTAGAGGGTATCAGACCTAAAGCAGGGCTGCACACTGGCGCCGGTCCGACGGTCAAAGACCGGTAAAAGTCACTGTTGGACCGGTAACTTTTCAGGAAATCCACAAGTTACCGGTCCGACATGACCATTAAAAAAAAAAGTATTGGTGGGGTCAGTAGAAAGAAAAAGAGCAGCCCCGACCAGGGAGAAACAGAATGCAAGATATCGCACTGTTCAACAAGTTTTACGCAAGTTTTCGTTTATGTCTACCGGTGCAATTTGTACAGTAAACATATTAGTTTTGAGCACTAGCAGTCGACCAGTTATTCGCGCTCGTTTGCGCATTTGGCGCTGCTCACGCACTGCCATGCAATGCAATACATGCAAAGCATGTACAGTGTATTTAGACTGCTTTTCGTTTGCTTGCGATCGGCGGTCATGCCAGACAAGAAACATTGATAGAAGCGCACGCATTTCTGGGTCATTTTACTCATGATTTTTTTAACGCAAGATTGATCCGATCCCGGCTTCGCAGCAGCGTGGCAGTTATGTTATAACTATAATTTGCTTGTGTCGATTTCTAGAAAAAGTAAAAAGACATTCGATATTCAGTGATACAGTAAATGGATCTGATTGCATTTATTTTCATTTTACAGTCATTTCACAAATGAATATTTTCATTCGTTCAGAATGGTCTCATAATGAAGATAGGCGCAAAAAGGATCACGAAATCGGCCCTTCCGTGTACTTTTTAAGAACGCATGCACAAAATGTGAAGAGAAAATACTAGGGAGAAAAAAATCATGAAATCATCGCAGTCCCGCTTACATATTTGAGGTAGAAATCGTCCCAAAAAGGATCATGAATTCGACCGGCCGCGTCGTATTTTTCAAAAGCTTACTCACGAAATGCGAAGAGATTATAGAGGAGAAAAAACAAAAACAAATAAAGGACACATTGAGTGAGTGCATCATAAAAGATAACAGCCGAATAACAATTCATAAAATCAACGCAATCCCGTTGAAATTTGAGGAAATAATAGGCACAAAAAGGATATTGAATTCAGTCCTGGGTATGCCGTGTTGGTTATCAAAAACGCATGCACAAATGCGACGAGATTATCGGGAGAAAATAAAAACATTTTTACCCTTCTGGTGCGTGCATTACAAAAGATTACATCCGAAGTTATACGCTATGAAATCGCCACAATCCCGCTGATATTTCAGGTAGAAAAAGGCGCAAAAAGGATCGTGAATTCGGCCGTGTCGTATATCTTTTAAGAACGCATGTACGAAATGGGAAAAGATTAGGTTTTGGCGCTTGCATCATATAGATTACAGCCGAATAGTAATTCATGAAAATTTTGCAATCCCGTTGGAATTTGAGTTAACAATAATAGGCGCAAAAAGAATCTCGAATTCGGCCCTGCATGTGCACTTTGAAAACGCATGCACAAATGCGAAGAAATTATCGACAGAAAAATAAAGAAAGCATTTTCAACCCTTCTGGTGCATGTATCACAAAAGATTACAGCCGAAATAATTAATGACATATCGCAATCCCGCTGATATTTGATAGAAATAGGCGCTAAAAGGATCGTGAATTCGGCCGTGACGTATAGGCATGTACGCAATGCGAAGTGATTATTGGGTGAAAAATACAGGACACATTTTTAACCCCTTTTGGCCCCTGCATCACAAAGATTACAGCCGAATAATAATTCATGAAATCATCACAATCCCGTTGAAGTTTGAGGAAACGATAGGCGCGAAAGAATCATGATTTTTTGGCCGTGTCGTATATCTTTTAAGAACGCATTTACGAATGCGAAGAGTTTATCGGGGAAAAATAAAGGACACATTTTCAACCCCTTTTGGCGCGTGTATCATAAAAGATTACATCCGAAGTCATACATGAAATCATCGCAATCCCGCTGATATTTGAGGTAGAAATAGGCGCAAAAAGGATCGTGAATTCGGCGGTGTCGTATACCGGTATATACCTTTCAAGAACGCATGTACGGAATGCGAAGAGATTATGGGGAGAAAAATAAAGAACGCATTTTCAACCATTCTAGCCAGTGCGTGCATCACAAAAGATTACATCCGAAGTAATTCATGAAATCGCCACAATTCGGCTGATATTTGATGTAGAAATAGGTGCTAAAAGGATCGTGAATTCGGCCGTGACATGTAGGCATGTAAGCAATGCGAAGTGATTATTGGGTGAAAAATACAGGACACATTTTCAAACCCTTTTGGCCCGTGCATCATAAAGATTACAGCCGAATGATAATTCATGAAATCATTGCAATCTCGTTGAAGTTTGAGGAAACAATAGGCGCAAAAAGAATCATGATTTTTGGCCGTGTCGTATATCTTTTAAGAACGCATTTACGAATGCGAAGAGTTTATCGGGGAAAAATAAAGGACACATTTTCAACCCCTTTTGGCGCGTGTGTCATAAAAGATTATAGCCGAAGTAATTCATAAAATCATCGCAATCCTGCTGATATTTGAGGTAGAAATAGGCGCAAAAAGGATCGTGAATTCGGCCGTGTCGTATACCTTTAAAGAACGCATGTACGGAATGCGAAGAGATTATGGGGAGAAAAATAAAGAACGCATTTTCAACCATTCTAGCCGGTGCCTGCATCACAAAAAGTTTCATCCGAAGTAATTCATGAAATCGCCACAATTCCGCTGATATTTAAGATAGAAATAGGCGCTAAAAGTATCATGAATTCGGCTGTGTGGAACATCTTTTAAGAACGCACTTACAAAATTCGAAGAGTTTATCGGGAAAAAATAAAGGACACATTTTCAACCCCTTTTGGCACGTGCATCATAAAAGATTACAGCTGAAGTAATTTATGAATCGTCACAATCCCGCTGATATTTGAGGTAGAAATAGGCGCAAAAAGTATCATGAATTCTGCCATGTGGTGCATTTTATAAGAACGCACTTACAAAATTCGAATAGTTTATCGGGAAAAAAATAAAGGACAAATTTTCAACCCCTTTTGGCGCGTGCATCAGAAAATATTACAGCCGAAGTAATTTATGAAATCGTCACAATCCCGTTAATATTTGAGGTGGAAATGGGCGCAAAAAGGATTGCGAATTCGGCCCTGCATGTCGTGTACCTTTCAAGACCGCATGCACAAATGCGTAAAGATTATCGGGAGATAAAGAACCCCTTGTTGCGCGTGCATCAGAAAATATCACAGCTAAACTAATTCATTAAATCGTCACAATCCAACTGACCACCAAGAGCAGGTTACGCAGCAAGTTCGTGCGCCAATGTTTAGAAAAAGTCACAAACGCATTTGATACAATCTGATTTTGTTCATTATCATTTTACACTGTAATTCACAAACAAACATTCTTATTTTTTCCTATTTTTTTAAAAATTTCTTGTGCAATAAACAATGCAAGTTTTACAAACAAAATATTAATCTGTAAAATGTACATGGGGGGGGGTACATCCATAAAAAACAAGAAAATAAGTTTGCAAGTCATTTAATGTTTTTTTAGGTTGTCGTTGTTGACCGGTAAATTTTCTGTTCGGACCGGTAAAAAATGGTAAAACGGAGTATTTACCGGTCCGACAGAGACAGGTTGGACCGGCAGAAAAAATGGGTTAGTGTGCAGCCCTGCCTAAAGTGTACCCTCACCTGATTTAGCCAGCCTGCCAAAGCCATACTGATTGTTTACTAAGGTATGGCCACTGTTGCACACAAATAGCTAAGGGGAGTAGCCATGCAGTAAGAGCTGACTGTCAGGTAGAGACCAAATAATGATGAAGTTTTCTGAAGGATTCAACAAGCCCCTCCCCCCTTCCCTTCCCCCCCCCCCCCCACCCACCCAGCACTACCCCTCTCTCACATCCCCAGACAACCTATACAGTTTTGTAAGTGCACACATTGTGGATTTTAAAGATAGGGATGTAGGGAGGAAGGTAGATAGATACATGTAGATAGATAGATAGATAGATAGATAGATAGATAGATAGATAGATAGATAGATAGATAGAACTGTGTGTACATTATGTGTGTGTATGTGTCCATTGTCATGGAGAAATACATAAAGGTGAAAAATGAAGAATGAGATTATCCCATGGCCTTCCAAGAACAGCGCTTCACTGTGGAATGATTGATACACATCGTTTATCTGACTTCCATACATGTTTGTTTGTTGCTTTTCATTCTGCAGGCCAGTCCATTTTTTGTGATTTCTGTTATCCTGGAAGAAATCATCCTGTGTCTGAAGGATCGTGGGAAGGATGACAGGTTTGCTGACAGCATTACCTCCATGACATCTGGCATGTTTCTCTTGGTGACAGGGTGCGTATCCACAAACTTGGATTCTTCATGCACTGTTCAACCAATTGTGACTATCATGAGGATGGGGTGGTGTAGGTTATTATTGTTATTATCCTCATTTTTAGTATTGCTGCCTCTACTGTACCACTTCTTTATTATTGCTACTCTTACTGCTACTGCTACTGCTACTCCTACTACTACTTTTAATTCTACTACTACTACCACTACTACTACTACTACAAGTACTACTACTACTACTACTACTACCACCACCACCACTGCCACCATCACTACCACCACCACTACTATTACTACCACCACCACCACCACCACCACTACTGGTACTACTACTACTACTACTACTACTACTACTACTACTACTACTACTACTACTACTACTACTACTACTACTACTACTACTACTACTACAGTGTACTACTACTACTACTGTTGTGGTTGTTATTAGTCTTATTATTTTTTTGTTCTTGTATATTGTTGGTGATGGTGATGGTGGTGTTCCTGGTAGTCAAGATCATCATCATGATTGATATCATTATCAATTTAAGGCGCATGCCAGGGTGTAAAATCCATTATGCATTGACCAATACTGACCCAACCCCCAAGAGAAGAAAGGAATAACCCCTTCCATTTGGCCCCTCAGAAGTGGAGCTGGTGTACATCTGCACCCCCACTGACTAGGGATATGAACACACTGATGAACATACAATTGATCATATTATAACCACATAATCTCTTCCCCCTGCTAGTTGCTGCAGAGATTGCAAGGCATTCTTTTAATCTCCCATTCTCTTCAAATTATCCACTCAGCATGTTGAGTCAGTGATATTGTAATCACTTGACAGGATGTAAAAGTCAACATTAACCCATTGAGGATGGACTGATTTTGCTGCAACATGGATATCCCATAGACACCTGCCCAAGTATACTTGGGACTCGTCCTCAACAGGTTAAAGTGACACTATTGGTTCTCCTTCATTCCTCTAGAATTTTTACAAAGACACTGGAGCTTGGAGGCTACATCTACGTCTATGAAAACTTCCGCCTCTACGACTTACCGTGGGATAGCCCCTGGACTTGGCTCATATGCTTCCTTGGCATTGACTTGGGCTACTACTGGTTCCACCGCATGTCACATGGTCAGTATAGTTATTCTATCAGGGTCCAGGAGTTTCTCATCTGTGAATGTTGATGATAACATTGTGCTACATTTGGGATACTTATGTGATTCCTTTAAGGGGAAGTTTCCTCAAATATGTATTGATTCAGAGAATGGAACAAGTGAGCATAACACTTGGTGAAAATTGTTGGAAATTGAACAATCCATTCAAAAGTTACAAATTTTAGCAACTTTTATGAATGCCATAATTATGTGTCCCCCTGTAGATGGAAACTTAACTACAATTGGAACAAAAATGAAACTCAAAAGCATTAGTTTACTGTAGGATATCATAAGAGCACTTGACGGAGCTCTTTCAGAAGGCATAGAAAACAATATTACCAAATATCCTAGTAGCATATCAAGGGAATGGATTGTTTGCATAGAAAATTCAAATAAGTTACATTAATTCTGTCAACAATGAAGATATAGTAGCTTGAAAATGAACTCATTTGTGGCTAAAATTTGCCAACCAATGTAAGTTTTGCGTGAACAACTTTTACTATATATTTATACTGTTTAATAGGCATTAATTATTTGTAGCATATTATAAAAGTGGATATTTTCGTTGGAGTACTTGTTTTAGGGGCTCAGCCGAGTAAGATGTATTTCAGGTGATTTTAATTCCCTGTAATCAAGATATCAATTACTGGAACATATGGCAAGCAAAAAATTTTGCATGCTTTTAGTGTCGCGCTAGTTTCTGGTTGCACAAAAATTTAAACACTGCGAAAATTTCCACTTTTACACTAGCGTCAACCCTTTGCAATATTATTTGACATTTTCTACATTGCCAATTTGCTGTGATCAGTGATTTTGGGCATGGCTGTGAGCATTATACTGCAAGTACTGCTCATATTTCAAGCGAGTTCTGATGTCCTCATGCTTGCAGAAGTTAACATCATGTGGGGAGCCCACCAAGTCCATCATAGCTCCGAGGAATACAACTTGACCACAGCCCTCAGACAGTCCATATTCCAGAGATGTTTTTCTTGGGTAAATCAGGATTCAGGGTTCCCTCAATATTGAAAGAAAAGAGAGAAAATTATACATCTATATTATGACTTTAACTCAGACATATTGGTGAGGTTCCATTTCACTATGTAACATGTGATGCCAGAACGATGTTTTACAACCAAAAAGCAGCTGTAAACTGATTTCTACAGTACTCCACTAATGACATGCCCTTAAATTGGCAATGCAGTGCTTAGATGCAGGTGATCAATGCAAAGGGCTGGATGGTATTCATTATTTTTAGAAAAAACATTTGTCTGCAAGCTTCATGTTTGAAAAAAAAAAATCTGGTTAATGCTTCCTACTTCCTACTTGTTAAGTATGAAATCATATTTTAGACAACAGTTGTAGAGCTCTTCTTCCAGGAGGTCACTTTTGTTGTCAATTTAGTGCCTATCTTGAAGAAATCGGGATTGAGATAAACTCACTCGTATAATTTGCAGAAGTAAACATCTTGTGGGCGGCACACCAAGTCCACCACAGCTCTGAAGAATTCAATCTGAGCGTCGCCCTCAGGCAGTCAATTCTCCAACGCTTTTCGTGGGTAAAACATCGTTCGGCATTCGCTACCAATGTACCCTCCCAGCTCTCATCTTGTGACTAAACTTATATCTATTCTCTCTCTGCCCTGTCAGTGTGACGTTTTCCCATCGACTGCCCCGATCTTTCATTCCCAACCCTTCATATTCCTTTATGATCCTATCATATATAGTGTCATGTTTGAAATGTAATCTTGTAATAAAATTGTATGTATACAGACCATTGTGTCCATAACTAAATTTGGTACATTGGTTCAATACACATGGGCAGCACAGGTACTTTACTCTAGATGACATTTCATACATTGGATTTGTGATATGTGTTGGATTGAAGGTCCCAACAGTCAGTGAATTTGCAAACAGTTTCTGTCCCTGTCATTCCATGACTAATATGGCACAAAGGTTGTTGTTTTTTTTCATCATTCACTAAGAGTTTAAGTCTGATCACTGGTCATCAGCGATCCTTCGGCAGACAGGGGGCATCCATCTGCGATGAGAGTGGTGCCACGTCTCCTCTCTCATCCCCGCCCCTCCTCACTCCACCATCCTTGTCGCCATGACAATCTTTCCATCTTCTGCCATACATACACAGAGGTTAACTTAATGTGGGCGGCCCACCAGGTGCACCACAGTTCAGAAGAGTACAACCTCACCACAGCCCTCAGGCAGTCCTTGTTCCAGCGATGCTTCAACTGGGTAAAGAAGAAATTTCCAGAAAGAATCCAGAAATTTTTAAAGTTACAACAGAAAGCCCAGCACCATATTTTGGCAGCAGCTTACCAAGAATGAATGGATTAATTTTGTAATCCATAGCCAAGGGCATAACGTCCTGTGTAAAATCACCCCCTCCCCCCCCCAAAAAAAAAAAAAATAATAATAATAAATAAATAAATAAGAATAAAATAATAATAATAATAAAATAAAGTAAAATAAAATAAAAATGAAAAAATAAATTGGCAGCCAGATATGTCACCTAATTCCAGTCAAGTGCAAAAAAAAATATTTGTCAACTGTGCTGCTGCATGACTTCAAACTCTTGCATAGAATCAACAAATTCTGCTGAAGTTTTAGGATTATCTTTTTTCCCCTAAATGCCCTTGCAAGCAACTGTGGGATATACTCTTGTTTCTTGAAGGATATCATCCCCTCAGATGATTAGCATTGGTAGATAACCCTTATTTCTTTCATTTCTACCACACCTTAAAATAAGATGTTCATATGGCAATATTATATCTCTGGCAGCATTTCACAAACATTCCATGAATCAAGGTGTGATTTCACGGAGCACACAAACAATTTGCGAAGGATGCGAAAGACAAAATCCAACATTCGGAAAAGTTTTTCTCGGAATGTGTTGCGACAATGAAGTCGAAAACTACTCTTGCGCAATTTGTGCGAAGTTTCCACGACGTATGTGCGAATGTCGTGTGTATCATTGCTAAAGTACAGCATGTTACTTACATGAAGAACGTGCGACGGAAATGCGAACAACGAAACATTTCCAATAATCATGGGAGAAAATGTACCCAAGGAGAGGTGGAAGCTGTCTTGAGTTGATCTTTTTTTCTTTCCTCCATTTCTCCTGTCTTTTTCTCTATTTCTCTATCGTGTGCTTTCCTACATTTTTTTTTTCCTTCGGACCTATCTCCACTAGTAAAGCATTTGATTTTTTTTTTGCAGTTCCTCCAACACATAATCTCTAAAGTTCAAGTGAAATTTTACATACTTTGAATTAATCTTAAGTGTATTCTGCGATTTTTTTTGTATATCAAACACTTCTTTCTCTTTGCTAGTCTTTATTTATTATTTTTTTTGCTATAGTGGTTAATAATTGTTTCATGTTTAAATGTATGCTACGATTTTTATTTGTAGAAAACGTATAGGTCATACATCCCCCAAACGTGCGCTAAACGTTCGCGAGAGTGTCTCAAAAGGTACACGAACAGTTTGCGATTACGTCGTAAAATGATCGGAAAATCTTCGCAGATTTCGTGTAACATACGCGAGACATTCTCCAAAGATTCAAAGTCTGATTGGGGTTTCACGAACATTTTGCGAACATCGCGCATGTCTTGCGAAGGTCTTGCGCATATGACGAGGCTTTAAAGACACTTTGGAGAACAATTCAAGAGCAAATCACAACCAAGTGTGCGGAAAAGGTTCGCAAAAAATGTCAAACTTTCTTGAAATTCTCGCCAAAGTTAAAACGACATTCGCGAACAATTGACGACGCTTCCGAACCCTCACGTTCGTTTGGCGATCTTTTGCAGACTAAAATACGAATGCTGGATTTTGCCATTCGCGTCCTTCGCAAATCGTTCGCGTGCTTTGTGAAATCACACCTTAATGAAGATACATCTGTATTTGTGTCCATGATTACAATGGTAATACAGCAAAATATTAAGTAGTTTATCATCTGCCTGCATTCTCTGTAAGCCTTTCAGCTATTAAAAAGATTTCTCTTATTTTGGTGACCTTGGATTATTGGCACCTTTGGTAGTAAAATTTAGGGTCACAAGTCACCATTCATTAAGAGTTTTAGTGGCACAATTGTTTATTCCCGACCATCCACACATATCAACTAATATTACTTTCTTTCAATCACAAACATACTTACGCCACGGCCCACAAAGAATGCCAGGAGCATAATGTTTTGGTGTCACCGTATTACTTTTCTCTCAGTCTCAAGGATTTACATAACATGGACACCCATTTGAGCAGAATTACTTTGTGTGAAAGGATTTGCCACTTAGAATATATTTACCTATGATTTGCATTTATACATATGAAGGGGTCATGATCCTTACCCTTCGCTCTAACCTCCGTGAAAATATCATATTTGAATTCAACCAATAAGATGGTAAAAAATGCATGCATTCATGTTTTATTAATGTACAATGTATGGACTTTCCAAACATTTAACACTAACAGCGATTATCTCAAAATGATCATTGTGTGGGTTAGCACTATATTGCACCGACCCCTTCATATGTTTGTATAATTACCTATTTATGTGATTACATATATAATATGTTTATATAATTACATATTTACTTTCCACCAGCTCAGGCCAGCCATTCTCACATTTTAGTCAAATATAAAATGTAGTGCCATGTACTTGTTCAGCATATTGGACACTTACCCACACTGCCTGCTCGTGCAGGTTACAAATACTAGTATTCATTTACCTTTTTCTTCCTCTCCAGTATTGCACAAAACTATATCTCAGTACTGACATTTTGTGAGCCAGTGGAATGTATTCTTTAATTCATGGCATTGAATTTGAAGTTGAATAGAACACTTATGGCATGATGGATCAAAAGGATATTCATGATGTGAAAAAATTGGACATTTGGAAGAGATGCTTTGCCCTCCATGATGGGGTTATATAATCTTCTTCCATGGACAAGTTGGATCTTTATTTTTTGATAGACGTACTGTAGGTTCTAGTTGGAGAGTCAAGTAGCACTACTAATACTATGCTGTCCCCTTCTGCGATTGATGAATCATTGAGGAATTTTAGAATTTGTTTCCTCATGTTGCCTTGTCAACAGGCCTTCTACATACCGCTAGCATTCTTTGCCCCACCCTCATCGATGCTGGTTCACTCACAGTTCAACACCATTTACCAGTTCTGGATCCACACAGAGGTACCTTACATGTCCCACTCTTTATCCTTGCTTTTGCTTTTCAATTGTAAACATAAAAGTATTTTAGAAGTAGTAGCCCTCACAACCATTCTGATGATCTACTAAATCTCATACAGATATGAGAGAAATTGCCAATCATATTTGTCTTTCCATGTGTGTGTGTGTGTATGTGTGTGTGTTTGTGTGTGTGCAACACTGTTAGGTTATTTCTGTAGCCTTATAAGATGGAAAGGTAAAATTTCCCTTATATTCTGGCTGTTAATCACAACCTCTGGTAATGTTCTTTGAGTTTGATTGATCAGTAATATGTATAGATAAGCACTAGGCATAAAAAAGGACTTGATCTGTGGAAATAATTTAGCAGATAGAGTTTCAAACCAACATTCAGTTCGTATATAAAACAGAAGGTATTTTTATATCACATGAACAGGAAGTACGGTACATAAATCAGGGAAGGATGAAATGAATCATGGGGGAAAATAGTTATTTGAGTAATGCCCAATATCATTGTTATTGCATACAATGCTCACATTATAAGAGTTTTTTTTTCTTGTTTTTACCAGCTACAATGTATAATGTCTCTAACCGCATGTTCTTATTCTCATGTTTAATCAATTTGTAAAAATTTTCTTTTAGTTCAAAGTGTCTATCCATTCAATAGGGTGCTCACTTTAATAGGAATTGATCACTTATAATATTCATGGATTTGTGTGTAAATATCACCTTTAAATTTCTCTTTGAAACATGAACTGCTCTCCATCAGTTTACTCTATAGACATGTTCAAATCAGCACCCAGCTTTTTCGTGTATTGAAGTGCTACGTTATTCATTCCAGCAGTGGTCTTAGATGTGTCGTCTGCCTTTTTAATTGTGATGCTATCTTTGCAACTTCTTTTCTTTCCATTCTGGTGTAGCTTATCAGAGATCTTGGACCACTGGAGTACATCCTCAACACACCTAGTCATCATCGTGTCCATCATGGTGAGGACACTATCATTAATCAGCTTTCTCTTTCAAGATCCTAACTCTTTGATTATCAGTTTGCTAGTGATGAATGATATTTAGCCACCATTTAATTTGTGAATCCAATGGATAGGACCGCCATTTTAATGGCATCATGTTACAGCAAAATTTTGGAGGCATTGTAATTTGTCTGTTAAGTGGGACAAAATGTTGCTAAAACAGGACCGTTGGTTGACAACCTATTAAAGAGTAGAACTTTTGTCACGATTAAAGAAATTTGCATTTCTATAAAACAAGATATTTGTGTGGCATAAAATTTTTGCCAATTGGAGCTGACTGCCTTTTTTGCAGCATGAAATTGTTGTGAATTGCTACTAGCATTCAATTCATATAATGTACACGAGAACTTCCATATGCATTTTGATTTCACGAATTTCAGCTCTCACAAAGTTAGAATAAGTGCAAACATTTCTGGTTTTACAGTAATATTTTGCTAGCTGTAGAAAGTTGAAAGCTTGAATGCCTGTAGATCCAAATAAGCTTTGCAAATAAATACAATTTTGGTTGAAAAGTCATTCACAAGCTTCTTACATAGAGGTGTTTCCTTATTCTGTCTGCAACGTTCAGGTCGGAATCGCTACTGTATTGACAAGAATTATGCCGGGACCCTCATCATATGGGATAGAATGTTCGGTGAGCAACTCCAGAAACTTGATTAGAACTGGAAACGTTTAAGATCTCTAACATTTCTGCTATTTTAAATCTGTCAGTAGATAACAGTGGAATGTGTAACTGATGTCATATTGACATTTTTACAAGTACTAGACTGATTGTATACACCATGCAAATGTTAAAGGTATAGATATGATAGATTTCTGAACATTTTTTTATATAAATTATTCAAGTATGCTGTCAATGCAAACATTGAATTCTTTTTTTTTGGGGGGGGGGGGGGGGGAGGGTCAGTTTTCCATGATTCTGCACAGTACTTTAATGATTACGTGGCTGCATGCATGAAAGACCACTGAAATGTTAATTACTTTCTTGATATAGAACAGATATATATATCACATGTTTTGCCCTATGATAAATGTGTCTTGTGTATTAGCATTCTTTTCCACTCAAAGTGCTGTGGATCATGTTTATTACCTGTAAAAGTAGGTACAGTGCACTCCCGGTCATAACGAACATTGTTATAACGGAATTCCGGCTACAGCCAAGTAAAAATTCAGGCCCCAACATTATCAGCTTTGTATTTTCTATCGTTTACTTGTTTGATTATAACAAAATTTTCGATACAACGAAAGAAAACTTAATTCCAAGGACTTCATCGTAACAAGAGTCTACTGAATATGTTAGATGACTTCGGCAGTCTTATATGTACTAAGTCTGATGTGTCAGACTATTCAGACTGTTTCTGTGTCTCTCTGTTGCTCATGTTATGCAGGAACATTTGAGGCTGAGAGTGATCCCGTAGCCTATGGTCTAACTCATCCTATAACAACTTACCATCCGTTTGAAGTCCAGGTATATTTTTTTTTTGCATGTACGTAACAGATCCCGTACTCATGAATATTCTTGTAATTGCAGTACTTGTTGTCCCCACCGAACGAGTTCGAGCAGGGGACTATGAAACGGGCTCCGTACGTGTGTGTGTCCGTGTGTCCGTCCGTCCGTCTGTGCGTCCGTGTGTGATAAAAATGTTCAATTTGCTACTTCTCTGTCATTTATGAGCCAATTTTGATTCTGTTTGCTTTATATGATAGCACTACATGGGAGCTTTGAAACTTCTACACAGAATTTCAGTTGTGACCTTTGACCTTGACCTTTGACCTATATTGTACATTTTGCTTCAAAATGCTACTCCTTCGCCATTTCTAACCCGATTTCGATTCCGTTTGCTTTATGTGATGGCACTAGGTGAGGGCTTCAAAACTTCTACTCAGAATTTTGACCTTTGACTTCTTTGACCTTTGACCTTGATTTTTGACCTATATTGTACATTTTGCTTCAAAATGCTACTCCTTCGCCATTTCTAACCCGATTTCGATTCCGTTTGCTTTATGTGATGGCACTAGGTGAGGGCTTCAAAACTTCTACACAGAATTTTGACCTTTGACTTCTTTGACCTTTGACCTTGATTTTTGACCTATATTGTACATTGGCTACAAAATGTTACTCCTTCGCCATTTCTAACCCGATTTCGATTCCGTTTGCTTTATGTGATGGCACTAGGTGAGGGCTTCAAAACTTCTACACAGAATTTTGACCTTTGACTTCTTTGACCTTTGACCTTGATTTTTGACCTATATTGTACATTGGCTACAAAATGCTACTCCTTCGCCATTTCTAACCCGATTTCGATTCCGTTTGCTTTATGTGATGGCACTAGGTGAGGGCTTCAAAACTTCTACACAGAATTTTGACCTTTGACTTCTTTGACCTTTGACCTTGATTTTTTACCTATATTGTACATTTTGCCACTAAATGCTACTTCCGGCGGGGACATATGTTACGCACCGCGTAATTTCTACTCTTCCTTGTGAACTATGTGACAGTTGTCATGTAATTTTATTATTGAAAATTTACACAGATGTACTATATAGCCTGTTTCTTCATCTTGTTATATGTGTTGTATAAGATCAAGAGGGGATGGCAGGATCACATTGCACATTTGTCATGTGGTCCCACTGGGTCTCAGACCTTGGAGGGCTTGATTGTAGGCAGGCATGCTACGAGCAGATCTATCTCTGTGCTTATCCTTTTTAATGCATTCCTGCGATCTTTTTGAATTTAAGACAGAACAAAATTAATGTTTGGTATGTTTTGTGCTTGTTTGTAGCTCTGCCATCTCAAGTACATGTGGACCACATTCTGGTCGATGCCGGGCATTTGGAACAAGATCTGTGTCATCATCAACGGACCGGGTTGGGCCCCAGGAAAACCCAGGACTGGACTTATTGAAGACATTCCAGATGTAAGACAAGCTCTGTAGAGTATTTTCAACTGATTGACAAATTGCCCTTCGAGATGTAGATAAGCACTGATTATCCTGTGTTTCAGTACAAGTGTAGTAGCCATGATATTAAAAAAATCATGGGTGAGTGTGTATGCTCCTGATTTTATGTCAAGGCTGTTACAAAAGCACTTAATAATAAGTGCTTATTTACCTTGATGAAGGGCAATTTATCAATCAGTTGCAATAAAAACAACTCAACGCAAGAATTAATGAGCTTGAGTCGTAAGCTGACTTCTCCATAACAGACAAAGTGGTATGCAAGTTGTATCACGTTGTTTGATGATTATTAAACCAGAAAGCATAGGAAGACATGCCCTGCTAAAGCCAGTATTCTCTTAAACATCTTCAACAGTGTTGGATTTATTGAGTAATGTGGTACTGATCTGATCGTGTGTGATTTCTTTTTCATTGGTAAACAAATTTGCTCACATCAGTGAGGTATATAATATGTATTTGTTATGTGATTTTTTTTTTATTCTGAAGTCTTTTGTACCTGCTTGTTATCAGACTGGGGCAATTTCAGTACAATGTCTGTAAAACGGAATAGGAAACTTTTTGTGATTGTGTCAAAAACTGCTCTGTAACAGAATGGGCCATTGTATGTTTAAGTTTAAATTCTTGTATTCCAGATTTAATAATTGTCATTGATGTGAATTGATTTGAAAATGATCTATCATGATAAGAACAGCAACTCATGAATATTTTATCATGATAGGTTTGTAGAAGAGGGTCTCCAAATTGCACAAAGTAGTGGAAAATGAAACATTGTTTTGTTTTGTTTGTACATTTTCAACAGCTACTGTACATTGATTTTGAGTTCTTATGTTACTGTTTTGAAGTTGAGTTTATTTATACCCCCGCCAAACGAAGTTTGAAGGGGGTATATAGGAATCAGCGGACGGTCGGGCGGTCGGGCGGTCGGTCCGTTGCAAATCTTGCGTCGCGAACTACTTCCTCAGTTTTCAACCGATTCCCATAAAACTTGGCACAGATGTGTGCCTTGGGTTGTAGATATGCAAGACGTATTTTTTGACAGTACCCAAAAGTACGTTGCCATGGTAACGGCATATTATGGGCAAAAATGGGTACAAATCTTGCGTTGCGAACTCCTCCCACAGTTTTTGATCAATTTTTATGAAATTAGGTACAGATTTTCATCTGAATATGTTAATGTGCAAGACACATATTTCCGCAGTGGCAAAAAGTGCGTTGCCATGGTAACGGCATGTTATTGGTAAAATATAGGGCAAAATGCTTCATGGCAAAACTGCTTCATCAGTGTTCTTCCAATTCTCATGGAATTCATATTGAATGTTTGTCTTAGGATATAGGTCAGCATGACACATTTCTTGACAGTGACAAAAAGTATGTTGCCATGGTAACAGCTCACATATTATGAGCCAAAATGATGGAAAATTTTGTGTGGCAAACTACTTCCTCAGTTTTTGCCCAATTTCCATGAAACTTGGTACAGATGTGTGCCTTTGGTTGTAGATGTGCAAGACGCATTTTTTGACAGTACCCGAAAGTACGTTGCCATGGTAACGGCATATTAATGGCAGAAGATCAAGGAAAGATCTTGCGGATTTAACTACTTCCTCAGTTTTTTGACCAAAGCTTATGAAATGTTGTTTTGACCAAAGCTTATGAAATGTTGTTTGGCGGGGGTATAACCAGTCGCTGTAGCGACATTTCTAGTTTTTTTCTGATATCGATGCATTTTAGTATGATATTGTGATTGTGACAAAGTATTGATTTTGACTATTCAGTTGTAAGAATGAGTCACTAAAGGGAATATAACAGTATCATTTGATTCGTCTTTCACGACAGGTATGTGGGCCTGAGCTAAACAAATATCGGACGCCAATACCACGCTGGCTCAAGGCCTACATTTCTGTGCACTTTCTCATCAATCTACTCCTTGTGAATCTTTACTTGTCTGCCTATAAGGTCAGTAGCCACACTCGTCTGTTTTTCTTAATTATCTGGCAGTTTAAGATTTTATACTATGTTTACACCATTTTTCCGGCAGCCATGGATGGCAGTTACGTTTCAAGCTGCCATGGACAAAATGGGATGGACATGAGACAACATGGGGGATAGGATGGGCAAACATGACAGGCAGTGATTGCCATGGATGCCTTGTCAGAGGTTCAAAACTGTCGATAAAAATTTCCACGGCAGTCACGGAGCTGAAGAGAAACCTATTAGGCCGTAGTAAAACGGGGTAATTGCAACAAAACGTGACAGCACGTAATAGACAACTTGAGGGTGGTCCGAAGTGGGACGCGATGGGAAATGTGTAGTCTAGCCTGACCAGATGCGGAGAGAACAGCATCTGAAAGCTACATGTTCACTGCAGCAAGGGTACCCCCATAACAAATTAGGATATTGAGAGGGAAAAATAGGAGAATATCCCACCTGTCCACAGCGGCAAATAATAGAGATTGCAGCCTATATCCACACACTGTGATTCAGAGATTGGGTTATTTGTTTAGCTATACAATGAACGTTGTATAATAGATTCATAGATTCATGTAGTCTGTACCAACCTATCCACTTACAAATCATTTTTTTATCTCTCCCTCTCTTTATTAATTGTGAATTAAAGGGGCTGTCACAGCTCCATGCGATCCTGGGAATGACCTACAACATATTCACCTTCACCTGTATTGGGATGCTCTGTGACCTCAGGTAAATCTACATTGCATGTGTGTTCTCTTCGTAGTACTTATGTTGGAATAGACAATGTGAACACTATAGAAATTTGTACTAGAATTTAAGACAGTTGGAGAGTGCAACCACCAATTCCATAGGACAACTAATGCCTAACAACTGTGTACCAGGTAACCAGGTATGCAACTTTTAAGCAAAATCCTGGATCAGGCTCCAGATCACAAAAGCTAATCACTAGTTCCTGGGTGACCACTAGGGAACTTCTCACTTTACATGCATTGACATCATGATGAGAATTTCAATAATTGAAAATACCTCTTTATATTTGATACTTACATACAGGGGAAACTCGGTATAACGAACACTGCTATAACGAGATATCGGTTATAACGAGGAAATTTTCTCGGTCCCAAATTTCCTTCCACACAAGTCTATGTAAAATGCTACTCTTATAGCGAGATCGGCTATAACGAAATAACTGCTATAACGAGATAAATTTTGTGACTTCCAAACAAAGAAAAACATAGTAAATCAAACCTGCTATAGCGAGGTAAAGCAAAATGCCTTTGGTAAAGCTTTACTTCGCTGGTGCTATCATCTTCCGAGATTGTAAAGCTTGATGCGCCAAAAACTGTCTTGTACACACATAATCATTTTCTTCAATGGACTCCAGCTAGCACTGCATGTTGTACGTGTGAAGTGTGTGTGTGCACGCACACTGATACATGCAGAAAATATGGTGGGACGGCCATATGTATACATGACATCATCATGACGTTTAGCAGGTGTGAGGCAATCTGATGCTGTGATTGGCCTTCTACTTGGGGAATTCCCCGTCTTCACACAAACGCAGTCATAATGTACATACAGAATGTGTCACATACGCACACAGCATTGTGCAGACCATATTCAAGCTTTCCACACAACACACACCCATACGATAACCATGCACATACTAATCCACAGACGATCTTGATACAATCGCAAGCTATATAAATTTACAAATTCAAACATCTACAATTAATAAGAAACACATTCTTGATATTGGATTTCCTTGGCAAAAACATCTTCTTACCCATAAAGGTGAGTAATTCCCTCGCACACAATACAACTGTATCAAGTTTTCAGTATTGATTGAAATATGGGTAGTCCCACATGTGCAAATTAATGTCATTATTTTATGCCTTCTTTTATGCCTACTGATATAACGAGATATCGGCTATAACGAGGAAAATGACTCGGTCCCGACCATCTCGTTATATCGAGTTTCCACTGTATAATAAAAATCAAATGAAAAATATGTGAATGATTTCATTTTTTTTTTGTCAGTATGTGATCCCCAACTACAAAATAATTGAATTATTACACCAGGTGGTGTAAAAGGAAACATGTTCCTCTCATAGATGAGTTTTTGTATACCCTTTGTCTAGGCCGTGGTGGAACGTGTTAGCTGAGATGGCCCGCTGTGCCGGCGTATTTGCGGTGACGTCGCTGGCCATCCACAACAAGGTGGAACCAGTGGAGGCCTACTTCATCGTCCAGGTTATCTTTGCTCTTTCTCTTCTTTTCTGGCTCCTGAGAGTAGGCTCTGTGCAGGAGACTGCCAAGCAGAAGGCCTCATAGATGGATACTGTATACACCAAATATTTCGCAAGGTTTTTATTTTCGCGAATTTCACGAGTCGGGTGCTATTCGCGAAATTAAACACATGCGAAAATATTGACTCTAATCAAGCTATGAATGTGACGTACACATATACATTTCTCCATTCGGTACAGGACTCCGTGATCGCGAATTTAACCACACGCAAAATCGTCGGGAAGTTCTGATTTGCGAAAATTTAGGCTCGCTATTAAAGTATAAGGCATTTCCAGTATTCTAGTGCCCTACTTTAATTCTTTCCTTCACTTGCTCATCAGGCAAGTAAAATCATCAGTTTTCACATTTGTACTTGGCCGCAAGAGATAAGTACTTGCCCCAAATATCACCAATGTATTAATAGACCTGAGGAGCTTCTGATTATTGTAGTAAAGTCAAAATTGTACTTGCTCGATGGGGCAAGTAATATTTAGCATTTTTGTATTGTCACTTGCCCTTCATACAATTCCATATTACTTTTTTACCTCTTTTATTCTTGTCTGTGTAATAGCAGTCATAACTGCCTTTTTTGAGACAGTATTTACCATTTTTTATGAATTCTGATTTAATATCCTCATTGATGCAAAGTGTGTTTCAGACAATAACTGTATAATTGCATAGTTAGTGCAAAATCAGTTATCAAAATAAACTGTGTCATTAAACACTGCTTTGTAGTAAATTAAGTGAGATTTTATTTGGATTTGGTCATGTATTTCTTTTTATGCTGATATTTAAAGATGTTCATGAAGTTAAAGATGGTCTTTGCACTCTCTCATGGAGATTCAGCCCAGCTGAATTCCAGAACTCCAGCTAGAATGGATGACACAATGTGATCTCTGCAGTTTGATACCTTATTTCTTGACTTTATACCAGCAAACATGAATGTGCCTTTCTGGTTCTGATTCATAAGAATCGTCCTAACACCAAAGTGTGCCATTCCATGTAGATAATGTTGTGGCTGTGTGCTCTATTGTTTTCCAAGACAAGATTCTCACCATAAGCATGTTGAACTGACAATGTTTTAAAATGGAACATTCTAAAGCATTGATATTGGTTTCAATAAGCAGGGTAAAGTGGAAAAGAACATTAGAAATATATTTACAGTCAGATATGATACATGTTCTCTCAAAAGACTGATGTTATCTGATAATTGTAACAACTACATAATATGCAAATTAAATGAATGTAAATGTGATCACTTCACAGTTCTTCTATTGACTTGTATGTATGAAGATACCAAAGAAAATCTTTTTTTTTTTCTTAATCAATTAGGCGACTACACTATTATGCAACTTATAGTTCATCCTTTTTGAATAAAGTTCTTAGTGGAAACTCAGTGAAGATTATTATACCAGTAAATGGGAAACTTGTGATGTGATGACATTATCATAACCTCATGTGGTCATACAGCATATGTGTGGATGTTTTGTCATACATAGTCCATATCCTTTGTGCCTTTGGTACACAGTGTGAAGTATATTGTACTAGACTAAACTGCATGTAAGCCTACGGTCAGTTTATGGTCTGCCTGTGTCACATGTATTATTTCTGGCAATTGATTCTTTTTTCATGTGTTTTGCATCAGGGTATTCAAAGATAACTCACAAATTATAAAAATTATAATTGGTTCTATCAGAACTTGAGTCAACAGAGTCATCTGTAGTTGTGTGTGTTTGTTTATTTCATACCTATTGTACCATTTCAGTTGGACCAAGCGTTTGCATGACAAAGATAAAGATATAAGTAGCTGTAAGCTCCAATATTATTTTGCCCAATTGTAGACCAAGAATACTATACTTTTGTGTAAATTCAGGAAGGCTATTGTCGTGAAATCCTCCAATTATCACTTTGAGTGGTTGTTTTTACATTTCAAGATTTTGTGATTTTTGTATTAAGCAAATGAGGACATAACTGCAAACACTGGTGTTGTGTTGCTTTTCAAGTGTCAGTGAAAAAATCTACTTCTTTTATCTGCAAACTTTGATAATTCTGAAAATTTACTTGCCAATAGTTTTATATTATGCAATCATAAATATATTAGAATGTTTATATGTGATAATATATTACTGCTATACTTAAAACAATGTTCATCTGTTTTTGGCTTTCCCTAACCAAATGCTTTTCATCACTATACTGTTTTTCATTGTATTTCCAAGAATTTTCATAAGAACTCATTATACGGTACAAATCTTCCTAACAACCAAATTCAAGAATTGATTTTGAAGATCTTCCATCTAGGCATTCATTTATTGCTCTACAAGAAACATCAGTCATTTTTATGAAAATTATTTATGACTGTGTGAAGTAGTTGAAATCATGAACTTTTAACTTGATGATGTCTGCTATCAAGTGTGTGCATCTTGGTGTTAAATTTTTTAATACTGCAATGTTCTTATTTGTATCGATGACAAGATATGCAAGCAATTACAGTGCTACTAGTGCATGATCATGATGTTTAAATGTAAATTTGACGGATATATATTTGTTAAAGGATGATGTATATTTTTTGATAGAATAAAATTTATATTTGATCAAATCAGTCTTCAGTGATGTGATTTGTGATGCTGTGATTGCAATGAGTCTGAAGCAAGTCATTTGCTTTTTGCTGCGTTGGCAGTTTAAAGCATTAAAAAAAAAGGTACCAAAAAAAGAATAACAAGAGAAAAGAAATGCAAAGATGTGCAACGCACCCGTGAACATACAAATATGAAAACTAAATATTAAATGTCACAATGCCCTGGGAAGATGACAGCCCATAGAACTTACATTTTCGAGTTGTTTAATCACATATTATAAAGCGTTTTGATAATGAACATTATATGTATATATGTATGTATGTATGTATATATATATATATATATATATATATATATATATATATATAGACATTGTAGTCCTCACCAAAATTCACTTCGAGAGAAAAGCAAGTTACAAAGGTTGTGGCCCACAAGAACTCAATAGTGCCATCACTGGTGTGAGTGATATCTCCAACATCTGTATTCATCCAAAGAAATGCTTATATATATATATATATATATATATATATATATATGTATATATAAAATATGCTTTAATATTTCATGATTAAAGTAGGCGTGAAAATCAAATTTTGTGATTCATATCAGTCGTGGAAATTAAACAATTTTTTTGTGAAAAACTGACACATCCTTAATGAAAACCGAAGCTTCACATTGTGCTGCTTTACTCAACACATAATAATGTTCAGAATTTGTAATGGTGATTTTATTTCTATATTTAACCTTTTTTTATCTTTAACTTTTTCTAATTCAAGCTATGCTAAGTTAATAGTATTTTAAACATTGCTTTATTGGATCAAACTATCATTGGCGATTTCAAACTATATACGGACAGTCAAAATAGACGGTTATGCTAAAGTTATTGAAACTGATTTATTCTCTTTCTGGTTGAAAATAGCATTCCTATCCGCATAAGGGTGTACTTCTTGATTTCAAAGTATTACGTCAAAAGCTGAAATATAGGTAATTTTGTTAAGTAAGGCAGCTGCGTGAACAGTGTACATGAATACACAAATAGATCGCAAACGAAAATTCGTGCTTCCTTCGAAAATTTTCTTTGAATGCATCTTAACGTAGTCATCTTCAGAGATAAGAGTACGAAATCATGTCATTTGATTATGAGCGATTAAATGTAATTTCCCAAAATTGGCTATTAGAGGGGGAATAGCAATATACTAATGAATCAATGACTAGATAAATTAATAGATAAATAATTGTATCAATATTGTATATAACAATCTTATTATTAATCAAGTAATTGATCGATTATTTAATGTTTACATAAGAAACAAAAATCAGAACTAGATAACTTTGTAACTATATCGCATATATATATATATATATATAATATATATATATATTGTATGATAAAATACTAAATATAAACAGTTGGTGTAAATCAATGTACACCATTAATTTTTGTCAAGGCTATATTCTTTTCGATACATAATGTTCTGTTTACCTTATTCTCTGTTGTCAAAAGTAGTGTAACTTATATGTTTTGTCGAAAAATGAAACAAACTTTGAATTGAATACATGAGTGTTCGCATATAGCATAAATTATTATTATCTTCTCAGTACACCTAATCGTGAAGGCAGTCGGCGTTCTCATTTGAATTGAAGTCTCTTATTGGAGCCCGCTCATCTTTTTTTCTAAAATCAGGAACGTTCATGTATTTGTTAACAGAAGTTTGGCGAGAATACAGATTGATGTAATCCAATATGAGTGGCAGACTTTATGTTGTTGCCTCTTCTTGGCAATAAGCATATAAATTAGGCAAGGAGAGAGAACAAAGGGACAATCGTGCACTAGGATCCATCGTTCGTTTGTGGTCTAGAAATACAACTGGAACCGATGTGATTAGGCACGTATCTGCTTCCTAAAAACGAATTTAAAAAGCCGAAGGTCGTTTTATCTCGTTTAGACGTTAAATTGTCTTGTCTCTATGGCTATTATTTCACGATTGTGACCAAGAGGCATAGCTATCATTGAAGGTGAAGTTTGACATTCAGATGAATTTCGTATCCGGGACAATTAAGAAGAACGAGACCAAATGCCCTCAACAATTTTATAGTCAGAATAGAGAGGCTATTATTTTAATGAGCACTTTCTCAAGCACACAAACAGTGTACAGGCTACTTGCACTATGGTACTGTATGCCCCCCCCCCCCCCCCAAAAAAAAAAATACAATCAAATTTTTGCATTGATTACACCCAATATGATTAAGCTGTATAAATGCTGCTTCAGGGTCTTAAAATATAACATCTTAGATCTATCTTGCAGAAAACCCCATTCAATTTGGTGAAGCGGTCACAGAGAAATGTGGAATGTTGTAAAGCATGTCATGAGTCTGATTCTTCCAAGTTTAGCACTTCGATGCTTTTGCGTGTGAATACAATAGACAGAACTTGGAGGGAAGATATTCTTGACATCCTCTACAAAATTCCTCATTTCTCTTTGACCACTGCAGCAAATGGAATGGGGTTTTCTGTAAGATGTAGGCAATGATTTATAGTTTCATACCCTGAATTTGTATTTGGACTGATTCACTAATTCTAAAGATATCATTGCGAAGGGTCCCGTTGTAATTTTTTTTTTTTTTTTGGGGGGGGGGGGAATACGGTATAAGTGTTGCTGGGTCAATTTGCATAACATTAACAGAAACAAAGGACGTTTGTGAAAGACTTAAAATCATTCGGTGGTTTTGTCTGAAAGAGTGTCAATTATCAAAGAAATCAAACCCTTCCGATTTCAGTGAGATCAGATCCAATATGAAAGGTGACACAATATTTTAATTAGTTGGGTATGTTTCGTCTGAACTCACTTGGTTTTGTCAAGATTTTGTGTATGAGTATGATAGTAATGGAACATATTTCTATTTTTTAATTCATGATGATACCCTACTTTCTTTGTGAATATTGCCCCTGTGATGTAAGAATATAAAAGTATCGGCATTTCTGATATAAAGAGTGACGCATTATGTCATGGTTTAAGTCATGAGCTCTTTCATTATGGTAGAAAATAAAAGTTTGTGGAATTCTCTTTAAACATATTTTTTTATACCACCCCACCCTCCCCCCCCCCCCCGCTTTGATAATATCACATGCCCGTATCACATGTTTGTATCGTATAGCCTTCTTATCGATGACAAAATATAGTTTTAACCAGCATTCAAAAATCCATAACTTTTGAACGGGCCCTCCGATTTTGCGCAAACTTCACTGATGTGTTCTTCAAATATTTCTGAATGCACTAAACCCACATAATACATTTATAGGGTGAATCTATACTGCCCCTACTTACTTTCTCTCTCCCCATCTCTCTCCCCCCCCCCTCTCTCTCTCCCCCCCTCTCTCTCTCTCTCTCTCACTTTCTCTCTCTAACTATTATCTCTCCCCCTCTCTCTGAAAATATATTGCTTTACCATGATGACAGTTTTTGTTTATCTGTTTATGAACATGCGAGAATTCGTGCATTTGATCAATGAAAAACATCAATTCCATCTCATCCGAATGCGTTCAGAATTCGGACAACAACTAAAAACAATGCAGGAAAAGCCAAATACTATGAACTGACGCAGTGTGGCAAGGCTATGAACAGTATAGTTATACATTGAAAATAAATCTACAGAATGAATCGACACACGCAAAACAAACAATCGAAAACATCAATACAGGAGAAAGAAAACGTGGCCATGGAAGAATTTGTATGGCTTTCTATAGTAATAGCTCAGTCGGTAGAGCACCGGACGATATCATTCCGGAGGTCTCGTGTTCGAATCCCGATGGAATCCTAATTTCTTTGCTCATTTTTTCACTAATAAAATAATCTAAATTGACATTGATCGTATTTTCGCGTGTCACAATATTTTGTAGTGACATTTTGCCGCGTTCTCAATGATTCGTATCGGGCCATGAATAAGTAATCACTCATTACCCGGAACGGGTTTCAGATGCATCTTTGTTTCCATATTTTATATAATTGGGGGTGATTGATTATGATAATAATCACTTTTCACAAATTGCAGTATAGTTTCAACACACATTTAGGCTTTTCTTAATCTGTTAATTTGTGGTTAGGACCTGTTATTCGTCTTGTTTGTGCATTCAAATTTTGTTTGTTCCTACACGTTTTTAGGCCTTATTGCAGTATATATACAAAGATTTTTTTTTCGGAGGACGGAGGACCGAAGACGTGAATCATAATGACAGTATTTTTTTATTTATGTCTTTATTGATTTCTATAACAGTTACAAAACTAGAATAAATACGATCAGAAATCACATTATGATAATGAAACTGTATAAAAGGGGAAGCGAAAAAAAAACGAAAAAAAGGGATGCAATATTAAAAAAAGGGGGGGTCGGCACAAGTTACATTATGGTCCTTTAGGACAATATCATAAGTAATATAACCAACAAAGTCGTGACTAAAAAAAAAAACAGTTTTGAGATGACAATGTTTTTACAACATTCAAAACAGCCTACATAATTATATAGAGAATAATGTGCTGTAATAGCTGAGGTAATACAGGGTAGATAGTATTGATGGCCATAATCAAATGTTCTGGGCATTCCTATATAATATAAGAAATTATATCATATTATAATTCTAACTTCATGTTATAGATTATTATTCGTTTCTCCTGGTATCATCCATTGCAAAGTAGGCCGGTCACTTAGAAGTTTTTTGTGAGCAAATAAAACTATAAGAGTTATTTTATAGAGCGAAACCAAGCTAACTAAATGAGTGTATAGGTAACTATAATAGCAAAACAAAACGACGCAACTTAATCAGTCACAACAACCGCTATACAGGATACAGGAGCACCATTAAAAAGAAAGAAGTATTATATTAAGGGGGGGGGGGGTCAGTCGTTCCTGTGGCCAAGTTATTCCATATAAAGCAATGTAAACTCACCAAAAACAAAATAAACAAGATGGACATTTACTCGATAAAGTTGTCCTCTTATTTTGGACGGCCAAGCTCATGCAAACGATAACGAACAATCATGCGCCACCCAATAGAAATTACCCACATGTGATACCACAGACTTTGTGTCTCTCCTAGTTTTGAGCAATATACATATAAATCTTGTTATATATTACAACCTCTCCTTCTGCAATATAGATTATGCTATACCTTTGATTCTTAACTTTTGAAAAACTTCGAGATTTGATACAGCTTGACATCAGTCGGTTATTATTTCATGTGGCCTTCGAGTTTTTAATCCTAATGTTGGGAACATAATAGGCTTATAAAGGCTGACCTATAATCTCGGACGGTATAGAATTGCTATCCTAAATCGAGTATGTCGACGGGCAAACCCATTCAGTTAAGCTCTTTTATTTTTAAATCTCATTTCTTTTTGCCAGTGAATCACTCGAGCACAGCAGTGTGTACTCCTGTCATCCAGGGCAGTTTCTGATTCGCCGTTACATTTGGGACCTTCCCGCTTTAATTCGCAATTTCCCATCATTAGATATACCAACAAAAGTGAAAACGAGAAAAGTTTACTTAGCGAGAGACTAAATTCGGCTATAAGAAATGCATGCATGCAATGGATGTCATCTTCTCTGGTGCCGATTTAACAGGTGTAGACACTCGATCACTGGACAACTGGATGACTCTTACTTTCAAATATCGCAGGACAAATTGAGAAATCTCTGTTTGTCCTTGTGTATGTCTGCATGTCTCCCCCCTCTCTGTCATGTCTGTATCAGTATCTTTCCTAATTGTTGATGTAGAAGTTTCTGATATCTGAATACTTGTTGTCGATAAGGATCAAATGATGACACAGTTTGTCCAATTTGCGAAGAAAAAGCGTATAAAAGGTGTATATATCTCTAATTTGACACTATGTAGATCGTGTATGATTGCTTTGCTATTACTAGAATAAGTATATTGTTGAACAGAAAAAGAAATTCGTTATCATAATAGGTCGTGTTCACAGTTCTCTTCCTACTATAACTTCAATGTTATTTTTGATTGTTAATTTAAAAAAAAAAAAACACACACACACACACACACACACACACACACACACACACACACACACACACACACACACACACACACAAAGAAAATACAGAACGATCGTCTGGGTGAATTGACGTGACTATGAATCAGTTGTATCTATCTTCTCCACGAAGCTTGTTTTTATATTCCTGCAAGCATCATTTCGTGAAACTTTGATATTCCATAATTCTCACCATTTTTGTGTGATGTTGCTTGGACTTTTGCTGTTCGGTATGTCTTGTTTACTATATTGATTAGAATCCATTTGAATATGGCTCGTAAATCGAAAAAAAAATGTGATCTACATAATAAATGTAACATGAAATGAAAAAAAAATAACCTAAGATTGTTCAGTCTGAGAGCTACGATATCAATTTTTGTTTTCCATAGAACACTACCCTGCACTTATGCAAATGAAACTGTAAACATGGCTACAATTCTCATTTCAAAAAATATTTGTGCATAATTTATATGTACGGGTATGATATAATTTCTATATTTCTTTCGCTTGCGTAGCAACTATTTGAAAAATCAAATTATTGGATATCAACATGCCATTCATTTGATCATGGGTAATACCATCAAAATGAAAATATGCAACAGGCTGCTTGGGAAACAATCAAAATGATTAGATACAGGTATATACACGATCGTGGTGAATACAGGAATGACGCCACCACCCAATCGTGATGACATCGCCATACCCGTACGTACGGCCGCCGTGCTTTGAAATGGGCTAAAAACCAATCGGCTCGACCCACCGAAGATGAGATGACAGGTGTACCACATATTCTTCTCTCAAGGCAAATCATTTGGGATACCACCTCTGGTATCTCACATAAGATTACTTTAGCAAATTATCTGAGCAAGATAACTCATGAAAGTGTTGAAAACGATCACTTGTTTGAAAAATGATGATACTGGTCCAAATATAACATCAAATATGAGGTGCATTAACAACGAATCCCAACTCCTGTTACGCAACTGATTCCGATCAAGACTAGTTTATCGGTATGGTATCGAATGGCGGCGACGGATGATCACTCCTCTCACTGAACGTGGCGTCGTACATCCGTCAATCTTAGCTTCTTTCCCTTTCACATATTCGACAACACCTTTAATCATCGAGGAATACACAGTGGTCACACATTCTCTTGGATGTTACTGGGGACAATCATGGAATCGTAATCTTTAACTGGATAATAGTTCACTGCGAAACGTTCTGAGGATGACTACGAAGGAACTGTACTGCAAGGTAGGTACGCCCCCTGCCAACACGGCTAGTGGGGTCTAGAAGTATCGTCGAGCGAGTTGTGGGGAGTGCTAGCAATGGACAGTGAGAATGATGACTGAGCTGCGGTATGGCACCGGGAACGGGTCATTCATTGATTGGTATAGATCTGCACTACTGTTGTGTGATAGAGACCGTGTTACTGTATGTGTTGATTCTGGCTGTGCCTGCAATATTGTTGTGAATGTGTGTCATGATTGCTGGATTCATGATTTGCATGGACATTACAAATGACATACTAGTAGTCCCAGATAATAAAAGGTCCTGGCTTTAGCAGCTAAACTTTAAAGTTGAAGATTTTCTGAAAACTAATTGTCTAATGTATGAACATTTGTTATAAAACCCCGTCTGTCTCACATCAAGTAGTCTAGAGTTTTAATATAATTAGAATGCAAATGAGATAGCATTAACAATGTTATTTCATGACCAATAAGGTAAATTTACTCATATTATGCATGGCTTAAAGCTTTCCAAATTTCTGTAATATTTTGCTCAGATATCAGGTGCATATACATAAAATGAATTATGGTTTCCAACTTTCTTTGATAAAGTTGTTCTTGAAATGACCGAGATATCCAAAGAAGCGATCCTTAAATAAAATGCGGCTGGCCACAGTAACTTTTGCTACACGCATGTATGTAGATGTGCATAAATTTCCAGCTCTAAGTGTGTTTATAAAAGATGGTATCTGACAAATTGCCAACTGTTGCACTGTAGATTTCACATGAGAAAAAAATTGAAAATTAAATAACAAAACTATATAATACCAGTGTTGCACATTTTATCGTGATCACATTGAATTTATGAAAACTGGTGCTGGTATGTGTACAGTGTAGTTGTAGATCTTGCTTCTCTACCAGGTGAATGCTGTTACAATGTATTTCTTCCAGGTCAATCTGATGTCTTGTGTGTGTGTGTGTGTGTGTGTGTGTTTTGGTCAACATCTAAAAACAAATGTAATGTTATGCTGATTACAAAATATTGATTCGATATCCACACAGATATTACAGTAAATATCTCATTTCATTTTGTTTTTACTCGATATCAGAAAGCTTTTTCAAATGAGATTTTATATTCTCAATTTTGTTTTGAGCACCTTATGATCCTTTCTGTAGCACATGTCTACTTTAATATTGATGCCTCATTTGGCAGTAATATCCAAATCAGCATGACATATTAATAGACCTTTGTTGATTTGTTCCAAATTACAAATGCAGGATGTGTGAATTGACTGTAAATAATAGCTGGGATAGTGATTGTCATCTTCCTTGTCATTCTTAATTAAGGACACGAGAGAGGGAAAGAAAAAGAGATGGGGGGGGGGGGTAATTGAGAGGGTGGGAACTGTGAGAGTGTGCCGTCACAATATTCTCGGGGAGCGGACTGACGTACATTTGTAACTCCAAGGGCGGTTTTGGCCTGAGCCGGGGTTACAGCGCTATTTTCGTCCCACTTGGGTAAATACGACGGAAACAATTGCCTGTCAAGTGTCTAGTGGGAACTTCTTGTCGTGGGACACTACTGGCACCATGTGATTTGTTGTTGTTAACTCTTATAGAACCGGCATATCTCAAAGCGTCATTGCTATAATGTGCAACAGGTTTACCAGTAGTATTGACAGGGTTAGGTTAATAGGAGGATACCAAAGTATTACTCAGTTTGCCATTCCAACTGAATTTGTTGTATCCTACACAACAAGTTGATGAAAATCTATAATTGTTTGCCTGTAATATTAGTCATTGATGAGCTGTTATGAATAAGGAGAAGTGTTAAGATATTTGATCTGTAGAGTGCTATGCCTGTAGGTTTTTCCAGATTTTAATATTACTTCTATTGTTGTTACCATACTACTGAAACAAACAATAGCATGATACCCTAAATCTCATTATGGTGATTCACAAAATTGAAATGTTTTGTTATGTTGTGAAGTGATTAGTCAGCTGGGTATGGTGGAGCAGGGAGAGAATGTTTTTAAGCCAAAGGTCATGACCCTAGGATTGACCATGAGTCATACCAGCAGGTATACTAAGCTATGCAGGCAAGCATTCTTTGGCATGCAAGTATTCTATGGCATTCCTTCCTTATTTGCCTTGATGATAACATTAAGAATGTAGATGTCAAATTGAGGAAATTGTTGGGTGTTATGGGCTGTAGGGCTTTAATGGGCTGTAGGGATGGGGCAGTCCTGATAGACTGGTAATTGTTGTTATTTTTACATCTTGCGGAGGTGCATGTACATGTATACGGAGCATCAATGAATAGCCAAAGTAATTTGTGAAACATGTCAATGTTGAGAATGTGATTCTCATATGTTGTATGTCATACATTGATTTTTATGGCTATGTTGCATATTATTTCATTGAAAATTTTAAACAGGAACAAAAATAAACACAATCCTTTGAATTGAAACACAAATTTTGCTATCCCATGAAATTTGTGATGGCTCTTTACAAGTACCAGGTACATATATTGTACCTGGTACAGTGAATACATATGTATTCACTGTACATACGTTAACCTGACTACTAACTGCATCACATACTGTTGTATGACCTCCCAGCTCAAGACCCACAAAAAGTAGGCCGGAATGAATTTCCACTTTTCTTCATTGCTATAAAGAGTAAGTTCTAAGCTTTAAAATGTTGTATATAACTTGTTTAAATGGGACCATCCCAATCCATTTAAGAAGTGATTAAAATAAGAGAGAGTTACATTGTAGGGGGTGCAATTTCATAGAAAAAGTCTGAGAAAATAGGATTAAAAATATCGCGTCACTTAGGCATAGTGTGCAGAAGTAGCAATAAAAACATGTTCTATTTCACAGTGAAAAAAAAAAGAAATATGGTCCATAAAAACTGCTAATATCTCGATATTAGGTTTGTTTGAAGCCATCAAATTTCGACAGTTTAGGTAGTGAAAAAAATAATACTATCCCAGGTAAGAAATGAACTTGAAAATTTGAGCCACACAACAAGTGACACATTTTGATCCATTACAGAGAATCCTAATCTGTGACTTTTTGTGTGTTATGAGGTGGGCAGTCAAATAACTTTTGTGACTGGTGTTATAGTCATTTCAGCATTTTTCTTGTCAAGTATTTGTTGCATACCAGTAGAGTCTCTATGCCATAAGAGCTGGCACAGTAACTGTAAATGGTGTTTAAAGAAAAGGTCTTGTTTGCTCCTGTAAACAAGCAATTGGATGTGCTAATTCAAGCTCATCATGGCTCGATTTGACTGTGCATGGATCATATCACTGTCATGGATTGTTGATTGCCAGTTGTTTAGTTTGATACACGAATCGTCACACTCAAGGTATGCGTGCTTAAAACACACAATCTCTATTTTTTTGGGGTTTTTTTGAGGGGGGGGGGGTCAAATGTTGGAAGATGAAGGATAAGAGAGATACACTGTGTATAGATATAGAGAGAGGAAGGGACAAGGATTCCCTTATTATGGAAAATCTAATTCACATCTGCAGTTGGCTCAGCAAACCTGCAATGTGGTAGAAGTTTTAGGGAGACCCTTGTGGCTTCAGTCAATTCGTTGTAAATGGGAATGAAAGGGTCAGATTCTGGTTTACAGATTTCCTGATAGCCATATCTCGTTTGTAACTTATCTCTTGATTGGTTAGATTTTGCAGATCTGACAAAAGTTCTGAACCCAGTATACATAATGTTTTCATTTAATTATTCTATCAAAATAAGATTTCAAATCCAGTTGCCTAAAGATGCACATCACTATTGGAAATCTGGAAATGTTACAACTTTTATTCTATGTAATGGCAGATTATTGTTTGCAACTTGACTTATGGTTATCATTTGAAGATTGATTGTAAAATATGAGCTTTTGTGTTCTGTTCAAGTTTTTATCTGTTTTTACCTGTTTGGACAGGATAATACAACAGCCACTCTAAGGTACCCATAACTTTTGCATGTGTCAGGCATTGGCATTACTCATAAACCATGTCATTCACATATGTGATAAAATGAATTTAATGCCATGATGAAAAGCACTAGATACAGCATTTGTGGACATGAGGCTTTGAAAATATTGCCATACAAATGTTTTTAATTTCGTCAGTGTTTACAATTAGCATTAAATTTTCTTCTTAGGAGCCCAATCTTTATTTTGTTTTATCAAAGGACACCATAGGTATTATCAGAAAAACAGAAGATGATTTGTACATAGAATCATGATTAAAATTTAGAAACTGCCAGTTCATATCTTCTGCTACGTACAACATTAAGTGTGAGTTCTTCATCTCTCTGTGCTCTGAGGTTTAACAAAATACCCACGTTGCATACATTGTACATTGTACCTGTGCACTTGAGTTCAGGGAAGTGATTGAATGTTATACCTGAGTAGGTGAGGCTACCTAGTAGTGTGCATGGCATGTCTCGGGGCTCCTGTAGATTATAATCCTCCCTCCCATGATATGGGGGATGTTTTCAATTTGGCCCAGTATCCTTCTCAGCTGATGACAGATTGGCCAATGTCCCCAAGTTGCACCCTGTACCTCCCAGTTAATAGTTTGCCAGCCATTTTATTTTCATTTCCAAGGTACTACCTCAAGGAATTCAAACATGTAGCCCTTCCTACAGCTGTATGTTTTAGGCATGAGGTGCTATACTTGGCCTTTTGTAGATGACTTTATTAATAGCCATTATTGATCAAGATGGCAATAAATAACAGACAGATTCATGCCAGAAAGGGCTGAATTGTAATGGTTCAGTCACAAATACCGTTAAGAACTGCTACGAATGCTGTACGAACCATTTTTAGACAATTTTGTAAGATCTTCTTAAGAAGGCCGTAAGTCCATAGCTTGGTCGATGGTCTTGTCCAAGATTTTTTTTAAAACTTTGTACGAAACCCTCTTTTCGTAAGGTGGCCGTACGAACTTTAGAATTCGTACGAGCAGTGACATTCGTACGAAAGCATCGTTCCTACGAACATTTGTGACTGTAGCTTTAGATACCTCAAACTTGTGCAATGCTACATTCTATGGATACCAGTAGGCACATACAGGACATTGCATCATATATCAAGGTAAAGCTCAAGAATGGATACCCCTACAGTGTACACTGTATGAATTTCCAGTGGATAATTTCAAGCTTAACCTGCTTGTTACAGTGAGTTAGTGGAATCCCCTCATGCATTGAGCAAGGAAATGTAATAGTCCAAATTGAGTCTCTTAGGACCATCCTCAAAAGATTCCATCGATATCACATGCAGAACAGCTGCTGAGGGTAATGGAAAGACTTAGCATCTTCTGTCTGTCCCTGCGAAGCTGAAAGTTCAATGGTATGTTGAAACTACATTTAGCCTACCCCCTGGTACTTATTACTCTCACTCATCAGTGGACTTTGCTTATCCTCCCTCCAAGTGGTTAAGATGTAGATTGGGATTCTCCAGTAATGCGGGCAGGAAGCTCCCAGAATGAGGTTGACGTTATTGATTAAAGTAACGCTTCCCCTCCAAATCATGCATGTGGTCGGTCTGGCATTTAAGGACAGGGGGATGGGGGCGGGAAAGATGATGGAATTGGTTTAATAGCAGAGTATAGACATATAGTGCAGAAATAAAATGTGTACTTGCATAATTACTGAAAATAGCAGATCTGTGGATCATGTGAATTGTGGAGCATTCTGCCATGTGTCCTGCTGAATGTTTCACTGTTTCAGAAATTTGCAAGACTGGCCCTCACATAAATTTCCACATTTTATTAACCATTACATACAATGTAGTGCCTTCAGGTTAGTGAAAAACACTAGTATGTCATTATCTGCAATGACTGTAGGCCTATTTATATTACTTCCCAGTTGCTGATACCTTTTTGATTGTCAAAACAAAGCTCTCTGAAGAACAATCAGTACTAAAGTAAGTGGAAAAGAGAATGCTACTGTTGAAGCAAACTTTCATAATTTATTATGAATCAGCAGAAAGGAGTCTTTTTCATAATTATAGTCGTGTTGATCATATTTTTGTTGCTTAATATGAGTCAATACCTACACATGTTTTCCTTCCTCATAAAAAGAATAAAATCAATGCATGTGGTAATTGGGAAGTATAGGCCTCCATTGCCATGCCTGTGTGGTTGCATCTCTTTTTCAATAGCCACTGACAGAACTTTTGAACTAGAATGAGTTACAATCGAGGATAAATCCTCTGACCACTTCAGTACAAAAGAAAAAGCAGACATTTCCTAATTGCATGCATGACCTTTGGTCTGTAACTAGAAAAGATATCCTGCCATTAGTACACACATGGAGTAAACACCCAGTGACATTTATTGCGTGTGGATGAAATATTGATTTATCCTCCAAAACACCTGCCATTTTTTAGCCCTATATTGTAGTTAAGTACAAGTTTATTTTCTCACATATCCAGATTCATTAAAGAAAGGTAAATTACTAAAAAAAACTGTTGCACTTAGAGAGACCAAGGCAGTCTCACAGATACCAGTACTTTCTTGGAGAGACACAAAACATTTTATGTATGACTTGTAAATTATTTTGTGACCTCAATCTGTTGTGAATATGATTTATGGTACATCACAATGATGATTCTGTCTTTACACTGTCTACATGTAGCTACAGGCAAAATTGAGATGAAATTTTGTGTTTCAAAATACTTGTAAAGTGCTTTTATGATTTAAAAGAGAAAGTATATGACCTTTGTATATTGAAGTGATTGAAATGGGAATGTTATGCTGTTCAATATAATCAAGAAATATGGCATAACTGATGTGAAAATAACAGATTGCCTTGAGTAATCTCATACAATGTAGTGTATTTACAGTACTCTGTAAACACTACTATTGTGAGAACCTTTATGTTGGACACAAGAAGGTAGAAATATATGGTAACTTTTCCTGAATTTCTACAGAAATACATTTGTGTACCCAATGTCCAATATCTTGGAGGTTTATTTTGTTTAAAGGGTGTGTACAGTTCTGGTTGAGGTGAGGATATAGCTTTTAGTGTTTTGCGAGATATACAGAAACCACTCTGTGAGATGTCAAAGAGCATGCAATTCTAGGGGGTATCAAAAGTTTATATGATGAAAATCGGTTTTGAAATGGCTGAGATATCCAAAAACAAGGTGAAACAAAGAGATCCTAATAAAAATCGTGGCCTGTTGCCTTCTATTATTATCACTTTTTTGAATATCTCAGCCATTTGACAACCAATTTTCATCAAATAAACGTCGAATCCTTCTTAAAATTACATGCTCTTTCATATTTCATAAGAGGTTTCTTATTATCTCACTTAGGAATGTTATTAACCTGAATCCCCACCTCAACTAGTACTGTACAGTCCCTTTAAGTGCTCTCCTTTGGATAGTTTTATGTTCACTGTTTTATGTTCACGATGACAATAGTCCTGTTGGAGAAAATTGATATTTCATTTTACCCCTTTATACTGCGCAGGACTTGAGCTCGCTTCTGAAGCGAGCTTACTTTAGCTTGGGCTAAAATCACACTTATATTTTTCTGTCTTATACTTCGAAAGTATACATGATTTTAAAGAAAGAGTACATAGAAGAGTAGATTAAAGATGTGTGATCTATATTAATCATGCATTGCAAATACATGATTATACTATCCTAGCACAGCTATTGACCAAGAAAGAATTGCTGTCAAGTATATTTCATATTGATGTGCTATTGAAAAGGGATCAAAGTTACTGCACACACACACAAAAAAAAAATGAGCATGAATTGTATAGTATGAACAGGTGTGTCATTTGACTTCTGATTTACCGTGTTACAAACTCTGGAGCTGGTTTTGTCCACTGCTCACTTTGTATGACTCTAGTTTCACTTCCTCATGGTATTACTACATGTATTTAGTATCTGGACTTGGGGCTACGTGAGGGATCATCTACACTTAATGATTTATTACAAGTGGATGTTGACTTTTGGATTATAGAATACATTAGGAGTGGTTCTTCTCATGTCAAGTACAAAATGTAGCCATGTATGCAAAGAAAGTGTGTCAGCTCTGTTGAAAAAGAAACGTTGCAAAGAAACAATGCATACAAACAAGTGCTATGTGTATAGGATATGACATATGTAGGCCTAGTGCATTTTATGTGCTTACAGTCTGGTGTTTGCAGCGGTGCGGCCTGTAGTGTTCAGACGCTTTTGTGAGATGTGCGTGGAATTGCAAATCACATGTTTACCTGCTGTTTGTGTTTGTCACCATAGAGTGAACATCCATTGTAAAATGCATGATTATGCTATTTGATGCACTTTACTCCTTGACGATTCAAAACAACAAAGAAAAGTCTTCAAGGGTAAAGGTGTGGAAAGACCTTAAAAACCCTACAGTTATGAATCACATGCATTGTGTGAATGTTATTGAGTGTGGGAAGTGGTACAGAGAGAAGCCAAAATCAGTTATGCAGAATGAAACCAGAATGTTGATTTGTAGTAGACTTTTTCAAAGGGAGTGGTACAAATCATGCAAATCCTTGTGTAGATGAGTTCTATAAGATCGTCAAAGGTTGTAAATGATGCAATAGTCTGCAAAGTATTTCTTGTACTTTATTGTTATTTGTAGCTTATGATATTGTAAAGATCACAAGATATTGATTACAGTATATACATGTAACATCACTGTATCTGTGATAACTGTACTACAGTGTATATAAATTTAGATGCTTTCTTGCTTACATGCTTGACTGGGCTTACCAGACCCACAGCAATGGCCAAAAAAAAATAAAAAAATAAAAAAATGGCCTGTCCTGACAGAGCTACAAATGAATGTGTAGGAGATGCCATCTTTTGGGGTCAATCCACGTCAAATCATCCAGTGCTTGTCACCCGACCCCCTCCGATTTTCTTTAAAATCGCACCAAATGTTCCCCAAAGTGTCTGATGGAAGATCCCAAAATATTTTGCCCCAAGGTCAATTGGTTGCTAAGATACAGCCTCACATAGCAACCGATGCGCATTCCAAAATATTAGTTAAAAGAAAATTATGCGTTTTTGATTGATTGTGGTAGCATGGATATTTATGCAAAAGTGTTCATTATCTGGAAATTGAGAGAACTTTATAGTCTTTGCAAGAAAAAGTGACTGTGACGCGAAATTGGCTTTTCGTTAACGTGCACGAGGTCACCGAAAATGGTGTTAAATGTTAATTTCGAAAATTTTAATGCATATTTAGAGGCTAATATCTTCCACATTTCATCACCTTAGGTTCTAAAATATCATGCTGTTGAAGGCTTTGACTTGCTCAGTAATTTTGAAAAAAAATTAGCGGATTCGTGCTCACCGATTTTACGGAGAGCGCCCTCAAAGTTGACAAAAATGAAAAATGTGCCAAATTCAAGGTCACGGATCACCCTTCGTCCCACCTAGGAATGGCATCAATTTTTTTGTATTGATAGACATTTACCTATATTATCTTGGGTTACCAAAGAAATTCTGCTACCGAAATGTTCAATGATAAATTTACCCCACTGAAAATGGACATAAACGGCCAAATTCCCATGTAATATCACATATTGGGTTTAGAGGACATTACAAATGTCCATGCTTTCAAGCTGAAAAGCCCTAGCCCTGTGATATTTGCTGTAGGGGTAGTCTGTTATACATATTTTAATAATATATACCACAAAACACTTTTATTACATAATAATGACCTTGAAATTTAATCCAAAATTTGATAAAAACAATAAGTCGCTCTATTTTCCTCATTGCACTGCATGTAATATATGTTTTTGAAAGACTTTTCACAGAGAAGTATTTCAAGAATTATGAAAGCTGACAGCCTACCATATTAAGGTTCTAAACTATTTGTGCTCTTCTTTCAGATTTAGTGTCAATTTGATCATGAATGTTATACCCTTGACCTTGAAGTGTTTCTAAAAATAGCTGTAAATTTGTTAACTACAAATTACACACCCATGACAGGTGTTTTATGGCATGATATACTTGTGATTCTTTCACAAACACAAAAGCTTTTTATAGTGTAAATGTTATATACTGGAATCAATCTATACGTGCTTGCAAGATTATGTTACAATTAATTACTTTGTTTTGACAATGACCCACAATTTCAATCACAAAAGGGGACAGTAATTTGTGATTTTGTGTGCATTTCCTATGGAAAACAGTGCTTTGTGGTGAAATTCATAAAAACTTGACCATTTTTACTATTTATCACTTTGATTAATTCTATTCAAATTATGGTAGAAAAAGTGGGCTGTGACAATTTCCAATAAAAAAACCCCACAAATGCTGTAGAAAATAAAAAAACAAAGAAATACATAACAAATATTCCAATAACAAGAAAATACATAAGAATGGAAATTATTTTGGAAGTTGTCATAAGTTACAGAACAAATCCCCCCATAAAGAAGACTCTCAGTGCTTTTAATGTGCGTTTCACAGGCTAGAATAAGACTCTTATGTGTTGGGTGCAATGTCCATAATATCAACTATTACTTAAATACAGGTCTTTATGGGCAGGAATAGGCATTTCTCCTGATTTTGAAGGTCATAAATTCAGGGTCATTGTCAGAACAAAGTAATTGATTGTAACATATCTTGCAAGAACCTATAGATTTATTCCAGTATATACATGTAACATTTACACTGTAAAAACTTTGCGTTTGTGAAAGAATCACTAGTATGTTATGCCATAAAACACCTGTTATGTGTGTAATTTGTAATTTCAACAAATTTACAGCTATTTTTAGAAGCACTTCAAGGTCAAGGGTATAACATTCATGATCAAATTGACACTAAATCTGAAAGAAGAGCACGAATAGTTTAGAACCTTAATATGGTAGGCTGTCAGCTTTCATAATTCTTGAAATATTGCTCTGTGAAAAGTCTTTCGAAACACATTATTACATGCAGTGCAATGAGGAAAATGGAGCGACTTATTGTTTTTATCAAATCTTGGATTAAATTTCAAGGTCATTATTATGTAATAAAAGTGTTTTGTGGTATATATTATTAAAATATGTATAACAGACTACCCCTACAGCAAATATCACAGGGCTAGGGCTTTTTATCTTGAAAGCATGGACATTTGTAATGTCCTCTAAACCCAATATATGATATTACATGGGAATTTGGCCGTTTACGACTATTTTCAGTGGGGTAAATTTACCATTGAACATTTCGGTAGCAAAATTTCTTTGGTAACCCAAGATAATATAGGTAGATGTCTATCAATACAAAAAAATTGATGCCATTCCTAGGTGGGACGAAGGGTGATCCGTGACCTTGAATTTGGCACATTTTTCATTTTTGTCAACTTTGAGGGCGCTCTCCGTAAAAACGGTGAGCACGAATCTGCTAATTTTTTTTCAAAATTACTGAGCAAGTCAAAGCCTTGAACAGCATAATATTTTAGAACCTAAGGTGATGAAATGTGGAAGATATTAGCCTCTAAATATGCATTAAAATTTTCGAAATTAACATTTAACACCATTTTCGGTGACCTCGTGCACGTTAACGAAAAGTCAAATTCGCGTCACAGTCACTTTTTCTTGCAAAGACTATAAAGTTCTCTCAATTTCCAGATAATGAACACTTTTGCATAAATATCCATGCTACCACAATCAATCAAAAATGCATAATTTTCTTTTAACTAATATTTTGGAATGCGCATCGGTTGCTATGTGAGGCTGTATCTTAGCAACCAATTGACCTTGGGGCAAAATATTTTGGAATTTTCCGTCAGACACTTTGGGGAACATTTGGTGCGATTTTAAAGAAAATCGGAGGGGGTCGGGTGACAACTTTTCTGAAAATTGGATGATTTGACATGGATTGACCCTTTGGCATATAATGCTCATGACATGTTTCCAGCAACACTCACTGTGCAGTTGATATGATTCATACTCATTAAATAAATACAGCATTAGCAGGATGAAGTTTCTTATGTGAAGAGGTCTTTGCTGGAGATGCATTTTATGTGAAGAGGTCCTTTCCCTGGCTACAGTCCGCCATCTGCCTTGATTCATGAGATGGATAGATGTGTGTGTTCTCAACATCCTGCTAAGCCCTCTTGACTCTGCCATGGATAGAGAGTGCTTTAAGTGATATAGTATATGGCCCTGGTTGTGTCTGGCTCAAGTGACAGAAGATGAGTCAACACTGGAGCTGTCTTTTTCTGAACCAACTTCACCTGAAAAAAATAAAAAAGAAAAGAAAAGAAGAAAAGGATTCCTAAATATGTGCAATGAGAATGCTTCATTCCCGTGAGAATTCCAGCAAAGCCATGAAGGTGTAAAGTCTTGCTTGGGCAGATGACTATTCTACTTCAAGCAGACTTTGTAATGATTTCAAGTGTGAACAGGGTCAGATAGTATTTCTCTTTTCTATAGTAATTATGATACATTTTATGTATCCCAGTCAATCAAGGGCTCATAGTTCTTAATAGTAATTGTCGATGGCATATATGCATACTATATTGGCATCTCCTATTTGCTGACTGTTTGTGGGAAAATTTCTTTCTTTCTATAATCTGTTTCACCAGTGTTAGGTAGTTACATGTTAATATAGGGTAGGTATTCTCATATAGTGAAAAAGATGCTTGTTTTACAAGGTGGACACCATGAGAGGTTCTAATGCAAGAGAAGTTGTAACATGGCGATGCTCTCCCTTCCTCTTCTCTCATCAATGAGCATGTTTCTACTGAGCGACGAAAATTCGAGGTGATGCCAGCCGATGTGTGGTGATACCGGCCGATGCCGGCCGATACCGGCCGATGCGTGGTGACACCTCGAATTTTTCCTCAGTAGAAACAGATCTGGTAGTGGCCGATGCCGGCTGATGCGAGGTGCTCCGTCGTCCATCTATTGAGGTGGTCGATGCGTGGTGACGCGAAGGACGATTCTCAGTAGAAACACACCGGGTAGCGAAATTCGTGGTGTATCGGACGTCTAGAATTTCTCCCCGCGCTTTTCAATAGGTTCATCGCACACATGTGTACAAAATACGTGTGTACACACAGCGACCGTGTTCGCATCATGCTTTGTTGGTACCAACTCGCTTGTGTATGTGTTATAGGCCCTATACGTTACGTTACATGTGGCATTCATCGCCTATTGTTCGCGTGATTAACAGCCTAACTTATTGCATTACTAAGCCTCATCTCTTACTTGATTTTACACCGCGTTATTTCATTTTATATTGTCTCGAATCGCGAGAGTACCACATTAGTATGTTGCAGCCTTGAGAAAATCTCAACTGGACTCTCGATCTCCAAAGATTTCTCATTAGTCAGTGGCAGGATACCAGTATGTTAGTTCGGGGTATATTGGATGGGAAGATGAAGAGAAATGGCTAATCAAAAAATAGCCGACGCAGCTGTAGCAAAGCAGGCAGGGTTCGGATCGTATTAACAGGCAGTGCGCGCGTGACCCAAATCTGTGACTTAAAAATACCTGACTTCCGGAATCGCCGCATTTGCACGTCACCTTTGCATCACCTCGTATTTTATCGCTCAGTAGAAACAGCTCGAGTGGTCATAAAATACGAGGTGCTGCGTTGGACAAAATTCGTGGCGATGCCAGGGATGTGAGGTGCTCTCAGTAGAAACACGCTCTCTGACATTGCAAGACAGTCAGTCCAATAACTTTGAATTTGACCAAGGATTTGATAAAGGGAGAAAGATAGTGACTATCAAGTCAGTCCATCTCCTGGAGCACCTAAAACACCCCTATTGAGGATTATCAACACTGCCAAACGATATCCTGTAGTGCCTATGGGTATGCTAATCATTTACACTTACACTCAATCAAGGCACCAACCTCCCACACTGATGGATTATGTCTGCTGGTCAATAATTTCTATAAAGAAAGAAAGAAAAAAAAGATTTGTCCCTCTAAGGCTTTCAAACAAAATGTGGAAAATGCTATAAATCTCTAGTAGGTTTTTGCAGGGATACTACCATTAAAGTCTTCAGCAGCTTTTATTCAGGGATGGAAAAAGTATGAAGTAGATCAAGACTTCAGGCATTTTTTTTCCTCCTCATCTTAAATATAAAGTAACAGTATAAATAAATCTGTTTTATCTGTATCTTTGCTAGGATTTCTTTTGTTTCATGTGATTAACTGTACTCTCTCTCAAGCCTGTTCCCTCCTCCCACACAGAAACAAAGCCACACAGTATAGAAGATACTGTCCTACGAATAGCCAACCATTTCCGTTGATTTGATCAAGTATTTGGGAACCGGCCCCCCATTTGGGGTAGGACATCATCTGTGGCATTTGCAGAAGCTCTGGCAAACAGGGTCAGCACTTAACAGAGTGTTGAGAATCCTTTTTTGCATTCGGTGAAGCTAGGATAGTCAATAAGCCAGAGAGATTGTTGTGAGAACCTGTCCAACAATACATATAATAGGAAGACAGGCTCTGCAGTATTTTCCTGCATAGAGATCTTATCATAGTGTGCTCCATAGCATGATTTTATATGAAACACCCATTTACTGTGTGTGTACAGTTTTATGTGATTGTATTTCGTATTGCAAACAGATGTCAGTATGTTTTTCTTGATCTGTTGAAGTGCTGATGTACGCAGTGGTCAGCTTTTTAGGGATCTGAGCTAGATGCCTCCCAAAAAAGGGAAAATAGTTCTAAGGCAGATTTGCGTCATGGGCTCAGCAAAGATTTAAATCTTGTTTACCGTGACAGACTTCACAAGCTTCGCACCCAATATGCTGCAATAGTAATAGACTGCAATTCAGTCCCAAACCAGCCAGGCTGGGGATGTCCATTCAGGAAAGATGCATAGTATAGCTGGTGGCTTTTGATACAGTCAGGTGTTCCATGCTAGGGAGATAATTCATCATGAATCATTGATAATCCATAAGGTTTCAATATTTTATCTGAGTAATCCACTTGCCTGCAGTCAGACCAAATAACAAACGATAAATTTCTCTGACAGATTGTATACTGCAATACTGCATATCTAAGGTTCATCTTAAAAACTTGCCTCTCTTCTTATACATGTTAGTCATTTTAATGATGACAGTACTTCCATATTTTTGTCTTATAGTGTTTTATTTGTTAGAGAATTGATGCTAGCTCTAATGAGACATATAAATGTGAAGCAAAATATTCAGTCGAGTAAGCCAGTTGTCTCCATGAAGTTACAATGTACTATATAGTCAATTTTATGGTGCCAAAATTGGTGTTTTCCAGCATTTCCATGGAATGTACATGTAGGTTAAAAAGATCAAAAGTCACCAGTCATATTTTCTGGACAATATTGCTCAAAGGCTTTTATGCAGCTAGGTAAATTTCTCTACAAAGGGATTTCAAGATATCAAAGGATGCATGCAGTGAAGGCAGCTGCAGGGTAGGCCTACATGCTTTGTCTCAACATGCACACTCCTCATCTTTCTTTCTTTTCTTTTTTTTTTCTCTGGGCAGCACCGGTACACATAATTACAATTAATTGTTCTACACCGCAGTGGAAGGTGTGTGAGAGATGGGTGTAGTTGATCTTCCCTGACTCAATTTCTCACCAGACAAAAGAGGACACGATTAGCGAACAGGTGCGGGATGAACCCAGGCGAGTGGACCGATTGAACGCCCCCTGCTTTTTTTGTTTTTGTTTTTGTCTTAAAACATTGGCACGTTCGTCAGTTGGGATTGTTTCTGTTCCATATGGCGTGTGGCTCATGTGTGAGAAATGTGGTTGCATTCTAATGGGCACATCGCTCACCGGAGCTCCAAGGGGGGGGGGGGGGGGGGGGGGGGGGAAGATGGGATTATGGTTTCAGACGGAATTCATATTCACCCTGATTTATGTTTGCCAATGTTTCCTCGCATAGTATTGAATCCTCTGAAGTGATGATCAGGGATCTCCTTTCTGCAGACTGCTATCACACCCTTATTCAATCTTTCCATGTCCTAACTGGGACAGAATTTTGCCTGATTTCCCTCTTTTGTATGTGTTTAATTGGTGATAAACAATGTGATATTATTTTTGTTCTCTCTCATGACTTCAATAAATTCAGTTCATTTCATGTTTATTTCATAAGTGAAAGCAAAGTAACAAGAAAAATAACATAAGAATACATATGTCACATGTGTAGCAAAACCAAATTGCCTGCATTATTTTCACTTTTATGTAGAAAACACACAGACATAAACAAAACACATATAATGATTCAAAAATAAAACACATACATAAAGTGAATGAATAAAAAAATTGATAATTATTCTGAAAATGCAATATTTGTATTCAAAGAAACTCTTTGAAGCATTTCTTTAGTCTATGAAAATTACAGCACTTGCAAATCTGTTATGGTCACACAATTTGTATTTAGGTTGCCAGTGGCAACTGGGCTACCAGTAATAAATATCCTGATTTGTTTTTGTTTTTGCTTTTTTTAGGGGGGGGGGGGGGGCTGGGTTAGAAACTGTTTGAGAGGAAGATGGCAGGTAGTGTACAACCTATCTTGCCCACTACATGGTGTGTTGAAAATGAACATTGGCTATATGAGTGATAGCAATTTGGTCAGGAAAAGTGTTGGTTGTAGTGATAGCTAATAAATAAAACACAGCGATAAATATTTTGCTTCATTTCTATATCGGTTGCCGTCTCCAATAGCAATGGAAAGCAATCAAAGTTAGGTGTTTGCTGTTGTAGGGGCTTCTTTTTTCTTGTTCTTCATTGACCTTCATTGTCCTCAGGGCTGCATGTCAGAAAAAGTAGAATAGATATATTTGAGTATGTTGTAGATCATTGTTCTGTGCAAAGGATAAGTGAGTTTTGATGAGACTTGTTGACTTTTCACAACAAAAGCAAGCACACAAACACACACGGTAAAACCCTGCAAACATAAGTTTGTAATTTGATGGTCTCCTTTAAAATCATTGTTTGACAGACAAAATGAAATGCAGAGATACTAGTACCACAAGGTCTGAAAAGTGAAAGTAACTTGACAGATGTCTGTTTTACAGGAGTGGCAGCATGAGATTCATGGTCTGAAACCGCAGTTTCTATATTTCCTCCACATGAAGTTTGTCACCATGGCAACAGAACTTGTTTGTACAGTGAATCAGAGTGTGGAATGTTGGCATACCAAATAGAGAAAATGATCATATGACATTGTGGAGAGAAAAAAAAAAAGAAGCAACTCTCAGCAATAATTTGTTGCTTGAAGTGAGTGGGATGAACACTGCTGTTTGCACTCCCAGGAGTGGACGAGGTTCAAAGACCAGTTGGTTTAAGCCCAATGGACTGATACCACTGGAGACAAGTATAGATGAGGCCTCCCACACATTTGAATTCCTGTTTTGGCATTAAATAATGAGGTGATGATGAGGCGGAATCTACTGTGGCAAATGCTGTGTACTCACTCTGTAAGAAGGGAAGAATGTGGAAGTGTGGTGTCACCCAAAAACTAAACACAACATCTGGCCTATATATGGCCCCACCCTCGAAACAAGTTGTCTGCAGATGCAGGCCGTTATTTCATGTGTGCATATAGACCCTCGTGCCTACAATTGTACGTGTGCGTTGTTTTGCAATGTCAGTTTACCTTTTAGCATGACCTTTGGAACTTCAGACGAGGTACGATTGTATGTACAGCTATACTTCATACAGTACTACTTCTGGTGATAAGAATTTACAGGGGGTATCCCTATGCCCTAATGATACAGAGACTTCAAGCTACATTTGTATATTTACTCATGCTGGTGATTTTGTCAATTTAAAACCACACACATGAGTGCATTGTCACTTTACTTTTTTTTCTGGGATAGATAAAGGCACGGTTCAGGCCTGTAGCAGTCTGTGGCCATAAGATACAATGAAGTCTGCAACTCACTGGAGCGTGCCACCACTACACTTCTTTGAGACCGGTTACTTATGCAACTCTTTCTCCCTATAAACCATCAAAGTGGTGTGATATTGGAAGGCATTATAAGAGTTTTCTTACCATGGCTAGCTTTTCAGTGTGACCTGGAGCCACCATGTCTGTCCTGTAACAAACAAGGCAACATATTATACATCATTTACCTGTAAACTCTGTATTGGTCTCAGTATATAACTGTCTTGCTTGCTTCTCTTCAATTACTACATACAGAAAGACACAATTGTGGTCTATCTTGGAAATTTATGATATATATATGATATGATATATACCGCTTAAATTGTGTGTCTGGCAGAATGATACAAGACTTTTCCCCTTCTTTCTTTTTTTTTTTTTTTTGGGGGGGGGAGGGGGTGTTCCTTTGTTAAATAGCTAGACATGTAATCCTGAACAAAGGTGCAGTCTTATCAGCTAAAAAACTTGGGAAATTGCACAGATGAGGGCTAATTAGAAAATAAGCTTGATACCCACATTATAGTACTATATAATGCTACCCATTGTGCTAGTCATTAGGGTTTTTGAGATGATGGTCCTGAGTAGATTAACACGTTGCATACCACTTATGAAGTTGTCTATCTATTAGAATTAGGACAAGCAATGCCAGGGAGAAATGAAGCACTGAATGCACAATCAGAAACAAAGAAAACTTCTGGTATGTGTGACTGCATGAAGATATCACATTTACATGCCAGCTTTGTGTCATAGATACATTGTTCCCATTAAAGTGTGTATGGATGGCGAAATAATTGATGGTTTGTTCTGCGATGCTACTCTGTGATGAAGGGAAGGGGGAATTTTCCCAGAGTGCATCAATATGTGGTACATTGGAAGCCATTAGATATCACTGTGCCTTCTTCACTGCTGTGAGGAAATTTTACCTCTATAGGCTCATCAAGCATTATCTTGTCATGAGGGCTGCTTGAAGATGTAAAAGCTCAGTGAATGAGTGGGAAATTCCAGCAAAATTTCCATTACTTGCATCTCAAATTCTTCCAGGGCAATTTGATGGGAGAAATGATCAGCCCATTTTCTTGTCCCCGAGGCAGCTGTTTGTGATGATGATGATGATGATGATGATGATGATGATGATGATGATGATAATGATAATGATAATATAACATTTTTAAAGTGCTAAATATCATTTCTGAGCACTAGGAAAGTGAAAACAAAGAGAAAGAACAAGGGAAGTGGCCAAGCTTACCCATAATGCAGTATAACTGCATTTTGCCAGTGGAATGGAAAAAAAAAAAATCCATGGGGATGTATTTGGATTCTTGATGCAATTCTTTTATCCACAATCCAAGAATGGGTTTATACAAACACAGGGGGCAGTCACCGTCTATCATACATTGGTTGGACAAGTGTCTGATCCTGTCCGCACAATGGAAGGCATGACCAGCAGTGGAAGAAGCCAGATATGGGTAGTGTGTACAAACATAGTTTGCTTATAATACAGTGAGAAAAACAGACCTTTCCTAGGGAAATGCAGATGAATCTGGACAAGATTTCTCTCTATATGGGGAAGCTGATGAGTCAGACCAAGGAGGCGAGCTCGCCTAGTACCTCCTTGGTCAGACTAGATTGTAGTGTGAAATATGCAATTTATGTGGTACATGTCAAAACAGAGAACATAAGAATTGGTGCTTACTTATTTTTTTTGTATGTTTACATGTGGATGTATTTGTAGCAAACAAATTGATTGCAAACAAACCTTTTCTACCGGAGTGCAGCCCAACTGATATCACACACAGTAGGTTCTACAGAGTTTAGAATATTCTGGATATGACGAGGATTATGATTTCATACCTGTTATAGTATTGTGATGTCCAGATGGTAATGGCAAACATTAGTCCACAGGGTGGGGCCTGGGTGATGGTGATACCACCAGTATTGACACACCCTGGATTGTGCTCAATAGACAACGTCATAACAACCCTCGACCCACTTGTTACACAACCCCCTCCATTAGACATGACTCATCATCATGTTATGGCCCACAGGGAAGGTTTACTGTGTGAAACCAAGCTGCATTATCCGTGTAATATTGGCAGATGGGTCTTCAAAAGCAGCATGTATTGAACTAATGTGTTTATCCTGAAAGATGACATGCTGGGGATACAGATTACACACAGACATCATTAGTAATGGTTGAGTTGGTGAGGCTGATTACAGCAACACTTGTCACAGCGTACCAAGCCAAGCAAATGGCTCCTTTCAAATACAGTTGCTTCTTTAGTACAACATTCGTACTTGCACTCCTTGTATGTAAAGTGTATATATACTCGGGGGGGGGGGGGGGGGGGGGGGGGAATATAAGCGGGTTGACCCGTAAAGTGATTGTATTCACATATGGTGGGAGTGTGTTAAAATATGTTGTTTTTTTGTTGTTGTTGTTTTTTTTCCTGGCTCACATCATCCGTGTGTTACCCTTTTGTGCTGTTTAATATCCAACATTGGCATGATACAAGTGTAGTTCAGCTTCCTTCATGATCAGTCAGTGGAGGTTGGCATTAATAAGTATACGACACCAATGTGCTGAAGGGTTTAAATTTAAACCCCCCCCCCCCCCAAAAAAAAAAAAAAAAAAAAAAAAAAAGAAAAAAAAAAAAGAAAAAAGAATGGGATCACTGCATGATGGTCCACACATAGGTCTACATACCAATGATTCCGGGAATCAAGGATATTGCTTCTTTTGAGAACTCCAAAACCACACATATATTTCCCTGTGTAGTGAATTAATATGTGCATGATAAAGCATCTTAGTATGCAGAATGGAAACAACAATAGTGGGTCATGAGAGTGACATAGTACACTGCTATAAACATTGTCGTGCAGATATGTCAAGTATGCAGATAAAGATTAAAGGAAATGATGAAATCTAGGGAAACACACCAACCACAGATGGCCCGGCCTCATGTTGCATATAAAATGAGATACATTATGTTGTTTTATGTAAGCATTACCAATTTATATGACTGTTGAAAAAACAGTATTGATCTTTGAACACATTCATTACCATTTATTATCTTGTTGCCTCACTCCCTTTCTCAAAGTATCTATGCTTGAAGGAAACCCTGGCACTCAAATCCCTTTGTGAAACAGACTAAGGAAGACAAAGTACTAGTATGAGATTGACTGTGCACTCTGTAATAGTTTTCATGCATGTTGCACTTGTTATTTTGTCTGCTCTTGTCAGTGTTTGTGGCAAGGTGAATTCAATCCCCTGTACACTCTATAACTGACACACACGCACACACACACACATCCACACACACACACACACACACACACACACACACACACACACACACACACATGCAACACATACACAGCAGAATGTGCTTATGCCTCTTTTTACTGATTACCATGAACTTTGTAGAGCTGCACCTTTTTTTTTTGGGGGGGGGGGGAAGAGAAAACAAGAGATCCAATGAACTGTACTTGCTAAATTTTGTAAATAAAATCCATGTACACATAGTGCCTGGTCTTTAAAGAGAGGGACATTCAATAGACTTGAAAATAGAGTTTCATTCCGCACTCGGTGAAGCATACTTCCTTTCTCTACACAAGCTTGTACACAGAGCTAGTACATGTTGTTGTACAATCTTGGGTCCAGCAATAGCCTGCATAAATACCATGTGCATTTCATTGACGTCAGTGCACTTAATGAGGTCATGATCTAAATATAGCCATAGATCTGTCATGTCAGGTCACATCAGTATGTATGGATGTGATTTCCGACAGCGATGAAGAGAAGCGCTTCAAAGATTAATGGTGACGGATAATGTTCTTGAGATTATAAAAGTGAAATAAAGATGGAAATATGCCAACAAAAAAAAAGATGGTAGAAGAGTATTCATATGCATTGAGAGAGTGTGTAAAGTTTTTGGAAATCTTTATAAGATTGCAACACAGTAGGCTCCTATTCTTATTTGCACTAAAGATCTCTGTCCGTTTTGTACAGTATAAAGAGTCATAATTATATTTGGAAAGCGTCAGGTTCAGTAACTGGTGTAAAGAATGCCAGAACTTGTCTCATGGTGGTACGTATGTCCTAACTACTAATATTAATCTTTAGTAATATATGCATACAACTTTTTCCATACTTCTGTTCTCTATGATTGGACATGGTGAAAAACTGGATGATGACTTTAACAGATCTGCATTTCAAATATTCCTTTTTATGCTGCTTAATACTTTCAGTACGTAATACTGATGACTGTAATAAATTCTTGAAAATATGGATTTGTTTGTGTTTACTGTCACTGGTGTATCTTGCACACCATATGCACACAATACATTCAGTTCATGGGATGTCAAGCATTGAGAGATGCAGTTTCCATTGATAAGAGACAGTTCATGATGGCTTTACCAGAGTTTGCAGTGTATGGTTTTAGCTTGAGCATTTTGTTCGTATTTTTTATTTTTAATGTGTTACTGTCTGTCTGTTTCTCTCTCTCCCTCTCTACCTCTTTCTCTCTATCTCCGTTCCTCTCTCATGGAGAGATCTTACATTGATCAAGGGTTATCCAGTCACTCTGCTGGTATGTAATGTAATGCTTAGTGGGTAACGCTATCCACTTCTGTAGACATGTGCACAGCTTCATTTTGTGGTGCGCCATTTGGAACAGTCAAGGATGTAGTCTAAATTCCAGACTATTTATTGTGTTTTAATCCCTCCCTCCTGCATTTTACAAAGTGTATGTTCTCAGAAATGCATTGTCATGGGGGAGAAATAATCTCTTCTGATGTGTTCCTACTTCTATATGGAGATCTGTCGAATTTAAAGTCATAGACTGGTGTAGACTTAATTAAAGTCTTTGTGTAAAACAATATCAGGGTAGGTATAAGTGTGAGAAGCAAAGTACATACACGTACAGCCTTGACGTTAGGCAAGTCCTGTATGTAAGGGCCAAGAATTCACCTTTACTCTATCTCCTACGACAATAGTACACACGCAGCCACAGCCGTGAATAGATCTAGCGGGGAGAGTTAGCCGGCATGTAATGCATTTTGAATGGGCTGCTCACATGACTATGAGGCATACAAGTGGAAGAAATTAAATTAAATTCACTTAAAAGAAATTATTATGTAATGAATTATTGATATCCAGGGGCTCCTCAAAGGGACCATGAGCAACGAGGTCAAGAGGTAGAATTTACTAAAGGACGTTTGCACAGCTAGCCTTCAAAAACATTTCCTAGTGGCTCAAAGCAGGTGAAATTCTTATACATACACTGTATTGTATGTACATGAGTTAGCAGAACTTTATAGGTGCTTAACCCGTTGAGGACGAGTCCCGAGTATACTCGGGCAAGTGTCTATGGGAAATGCGTGTTGTAGCAAAATCAAACCGTCCTCAACGGGTTAAAAATGAGCTACAGTACAAGTATGATGTCAGGTGATGTTAAGTGGTCAGAATTACACTGGGATCTAGAGGTGATAACATTAACCTACAATTAAACGTTGAATTCTCTAAGAGGTATATTCTTGGTATTAGATATGAAAGTGTTGAGAATTCAGACTCATATTCACACTCTGTTAAATGATGTCCTGAGGTATATGCTAAGCAAGTAAATATTCTCTTATTAGTGAGACAGTAAGAAAATGTCTCTACGTGAATCAAACCTTACAGAAACATGCATGAGCGCATCATTTGCATCCGTCTGGAAAAATAAAGAGTAAGATTGAAATGAAACAAAGAGAACTCAGGAACAAACAAAAAGCCTGTTGAAATAAATCTGCCACTCTCTTTTGTTCTTTTTCCCCTTTACTGCACATATTGTACAAATGCAAATAAAGGGTATATGGCAGCCTCATTGAAAAGAAAAAAATGTTCACATGAACACAATCTCCTATGCTTTACTGTCTTTACTAGCAGAATACAGGATATAGATCTCTAAGAGATGAGAGTTTGATGGACAGGTCCGGTAATATCAGGGTATCAGTTCGGAGATTAGATTTTTGCCAAGTGAAGTGAAGGTGGAGTCAAGTTCTTGTACAAGGTAAAAGAGCATTGATATCACCTATAATCTACCACCTGATATCATTAACAGGTACTGCAGTGTCTCCTGTGAAACACAAGCTCAGACTGCCTAATTGATTTTGCTGCACGAAGTTGAACCTATTGTGTCAGATGTAGAAGTAAACACAAGATATCCTGTGTTTCTGTGGGATTTTGGAGCGTGAATTGAATCTAATTGCCTTCTCAGGGGCTAAGCAAGCATAAAGATTTAAACAAAGGCACTTTTATTACTTCTCTTCTCACACTCAACCCCTTTTGTTTCACATGCAGTCTATCAGTGCATAATGCGTAGCCAGTGACAAACCGTTATACCTCATCACTCGAGGAAAACACAATGAACCATGGTGTATTTGGAAAGCATTCTGTCTCACAATTAAATAAGCGTCATGAAAGATTGGTCTCTTGTTATTTAATCATATGGTAATGATTAGCCCAATATGTCTTAACTGTAGCCTACATGCTGTGTAGTGCTAACTAATCTGTTACTGTATTGCTCCATAAAAGCTTGACAATGGCGTGATACTGTAGCTGACATTTTTTGACCGAGGAAGATGAAAGATTATGGGTTGAGCTCCACGAGCTCAGGCGCTGGCTCAGAATGACAAGTTCGTGTCGCATTGAAGTGTACTGCAGAGATGTTTATGGTGGTATTTCAAAACTACCTCATCATTTTGCATACCAGCCCAAGGCAGATCGCTTGCTGTACGTATCCTCTTTTACTGTGCAGAGAGGGTACCATTCTCTGAAGAGTTTGGTTTAGCATTTTCAGAATATCGGAGAGCAGGCTTTTCTTCTCACTTGGTCTAGTGACGTACATGCACATATGTAAGATAGAGACTGCGTCAGATGTGAGAATGCACTTTCACAAATTGATCAGGGTCCAACTCTGGATGTTTTCGGGTGGGGGGGGGGGGAGACATCATTCCTATTTCCCCATCCCCTTACAGGAGTCCTAACCTAAGTTTTCACAGTTTATCTTTTCATTTGGGATGTGATCCTGTTAGCTTATCTAAACCCATTGCACACGGGAACCTTGTGGCCTGTATATTAAGTCTATGGGGATATCAGAATTCAGTATAGAATGGGTTGAGGTAACCTTCCTGCATTGCCCTGCCCTCCCAGGCCCTTGCCCTCCCAGGCCCTTGCCCCTGCACTGCCAGCCCTCCCCTCTCAGCTATGTCCTGCCATAGAGTCAATCAGCTTTTGTGGACCGTATTGTGGACCAGAGACTGTCACTAGTGTTAGTAGTCGGGTTTTTCACTGGCCAACAAAAATCTTCTCGCACAAATGTGGAAAGAGGATTACAATGTAGGCCTCGCAGTGACAAAGGGGCTTTGGTGCCACATGCTGTCTTGTGATGTGGCAATGTTATGATACTAGTCTTATTACCTCCACACTGCTGCCACTGTGTGCTAGGAAGGTTGTTGCCTCCTGAAATTGTGTGCTAAAAAATAGTGAGGAATCACTTTGATACTGCAGCTTGGTTTGTGCGCAAACAGATCTTGCATGCCTTGAAGCTTTTGCTTTTACTTATCAGTACTGTTATTGGAAAAGATCAATCAAATTATGCGGATTCCTTGAATCGTTGTCATGACAAAGATATCAAATTCACTCATTTGGGTAAAATTGTGCCTGAAAAAATTTGTGTAGAGACAAAAAGAAAATGAAAAATGAGAAGATATAAAGAAGGATCTGTTGACCAGAGTTTAGATTGTTTCTATATGGTGAATTAATTTCATTTTCAAATCAGAAATTATTTTAGATGCCTAGTAGTATCTGCAGAAAACTTTGCAAGGGATTTCAATTGATATTATGTTACCTTGAATGTGTGTCATGCAGAGTATTTGAATGTTGCAAGTGTTTTAAAGTGACTTTTTTTGCAAGAAACAAAAATCACTCTCTGATTAGATATTTAACCCAATGATTGGAAGACTAGCCTGAGTATACTTGGGCAGGTGCCTTATGAGAAATGTGTATCAAAGCAAAATCAGCTCATCCTCGATGGGTTTATAATGTAAATGAGGAGGAGACCATGTGATTTTTGACCCTGTAGAGAATCCAGGGCTTGCTATGATGAATCACGGCAGTTTCATTTCTACCGTACATGTGGGAATAAAACAAATGATCTATATGCTGTACCCACGTTTGCTGTGTATAGGCCGATATATATAATATGATCGCTCACTTTTTTGCCGTCCTGAAAAATTTCTTAAATTTGCAGGGTAATTCGTCATCAGTCTCTTTCATGTGGCTGTTTGTGTCTGCATTTGTGAAATTCTTGCATGAAATTGAGCAAACATGGCAGAAAAAAAAAACTCAGAAAGAAAATGTCTGAACAGAAATAAAGACATATTGACCTTGGTGAAATTGTGGTGCGGAAAAAGTAAACAGTGAGAGGACATGTCTGTTCACACTGTTTTCTTTCCCCTGTGCATGGAGAGAACGATGAAGTGCCTAGCTGCAGTATGGACTGCAGTACAAAGTACAAGCTGTGTTGATTGTTGGTTAGTATTCACTTTATGAAGCAACTATCAGAGTGGTGAGAAAACCAAACTGTGCCAAGTTACTACCTTTGTTGTCAAAGAGGTCATATGTTCTTAGAGTAGTGCAAGCATTATATTATATATATATTTTTTTCTAGAAGGGTACTAAAAGCATGGATACTTGTCGGCCTACACAAGTTGAAACTAATGTGAAATATCAGAAGAACTCTGGCACTTCATGTCTTGTGAACTTATGGTGTGTACACACAGTATGTAGAGGGGCTAATTTTCCAGCCTCCATATACAAAAAAAACACCTTGTATTTCAAAGTATCAAGATTTGAGCAGGTTGAATGACAGATGAGAAGTGTCCACCAGTCAAATGTCAGTAAATCATGAAGAATGTACCAGGGCAATCCTTTTGGTAGGGCTGTCTTTGAGTTGGTCAGTATCATGCGTGGTTGTCACTTGTGTATAGAAGTCATGAACAGCATGTCATGCCCCCAGAATCAAACTATTAAGCAAGCAGTTTTGCAGTCATCATTCAGAAAAAAATTAAGAGAACAATATAAATGTAAACAGTGGCACAAATGCATTGACCAAATAAGCAGTGACGATGAGTTGAATACCATAGGTTTTATGGATTAATGTTAATCATGCATTCTTGTACGACATCTATGTGCTGTGTTACAATACTTTGTAATGCTCGCACAATTTCATCAAGTGCTGTGTCTATACGTAAACTTCATTGAGAATTATGTATGAAGACCACACAAAGTATCATATATATTGTACAGCTTTAACAAAAACAAACAAACAAACAAACAAGCAAACAAACAAACAAAAAACAACAAAACCTCATATCCAAATTGCCACTGTTTTCAACAGCTGATACCGGGTATTGACCCAGAGCATATGTGTAGGGCGTGCTTTGCGGCTTCAATGGACTATTCTTTCCTCCGGATGCAATGACCACAGTAATGATACATGGTGGGTATAGAATATTACAAATGCAGTCCTGTGTTACCACCGTTCAATGACATAGTGGAAATTACACTGGTACTTTTTTGCCCCTTGAGGCCTGCACAGCACAGCCATGCATGATATGCTCCAATTATTACTGACCTAGTAGGTCACAGGTGGATGTGATCCAAGTGGAGGGTTGTGCTGTATTCTGTACAACTTGCATCATGCAGTCGTATGCTGCAAAAGAACTTATAGAAGGTGATTAAGTTTTATGGAAGCCATTTACGAGCAAATGGGAATGTCCGTGACTCCAAGATGAGAGTTAATGATGCCATGGTCTGCGGGCAAGGCGCCTCCTCACAGTTTTGCAAAACGCTGGGAAGCAAATTGCAAAATCATAATCTGTATTTTGCTTCCAATTGCGTTTTCCGTATTTTCGCAATCAGGCGAAAGTTGATATTGGAGAATGGTTGCCCACAGTGAAATCAGTCTGAAAAAGGAACCTGCAGATGTAGATAAAAATGAGCACTGCGTGTACTCTGAAATACCTGTGGCATTTGGGTAATCTCTCTATGAAATTAGTTCCTCTTTTATATGATCTGTGAAGGTTAGCAAAGTGCATTTATGGTATAGGTTTTGGTATCCTATATGGGCAGGTGTTCGTGTAAAATACTTCATCATCTGTAAAATTTGCTTGCCCCAAGCAGAAGCCATTGGGATTTAGCACCCTGGTACTCAGTATTACAGTTAGCATCAGTATGACACACATTTACCCACATATCAAAGTTAACTATATCATTTTGTTAGTTCTAATATGTTCTCTTTTATTTCATAATACAGCTGTATCTTGCCCTTTTATTCTTCTTCCAGATATCATCAGGAGGCTGGTAACTCCTCTGATTTTATGACTTTTAAGTGATGATATTTCTCCAATACAACTACTAAAAGGCACACATTAATATAATTTCTACTATTATGTGGAATTATAATGCAAATACTGGACCGAATTCAAGTGCTTCAAGGAATACTGCCAGGCAGACAGTAGGACATTGTTTTTTGGTGTAGGCCCTATGACATTTGGTATGTGCATGCACCACTCATTACTTACCACTATTTTCATCTAAAAGATTCGTACCGACTCTACAGAAGAACAACATCTGTGCAATTCTATTGCTGTGTTGATGTTCTGTTATCAAACATCACTTGATCCAATTGATGTAACATCTGAGACTTAGTTTTCCTGTGTGAGTTCAAGCCTGTTACCATGGATTCAAGCCTGTTACCATGGAAATGCTCAGAGAGAACGCTGATGCACATGCTGTGACTTAGATGTGATTTGCCATCGCGACTCAGTGATATAAGATTGGTAAACAGATTACCAAGTGGAGTCACTAGATGCATCATGTAAGGTGTGAGTCGCCAGGGGGGAAGACAGAAATAATCTACCGCCATCAGAAGCAAATCTGATCATGATGAATTGCTATCACCATGGTTACTCGTTCTCTCCCATGTAATAATTCCTCTCTACTAGCAGGTGGTGACTGGATGAGACATGAGGGTTTAATGTAATGACTCGATGCTTTTGCATGCCCTCAAATGTTAAAAGAAATCCTTGAGTTTTACAGTGTATCTTGCTGAATTTTCTTGTGAATACTCATGCTTAAAATAGATGAAAATTCTAAACTAAACAAGGGGAAATCCAACGTACAAATCATAACAGATTGATGGGCTAAAGCAGTGAGGAGAAAGAAGAAAAACAAAATCCAAATTTGGAGACTGACCCCCTCCCCCACAAAAACAGCAAACAAATGTGAGAAATACGAACACACAATGTAATATTATACCTTTTTTTTTTTTAAAGAATTCCATATAGAGACATATATTGTAACTGAAAGCTGAAGTAGATAATTCTTTTGGCTTATACCTACACAAGTAATTGCTGTGCACTCATTATGATGTGATGTGACGGTATTCTAAACAAAACCCATTATAAAAACTTCACTGTGAATGGTTGGTTTCCAAACATTTCCATGTACTCAAGATTATGTGAGACAAGCATTTTCATTAAAGGTTATAGATGATATCTGTGTCCATAAACAATTCAATAAAAGTTGGTCATATACAGTTTTCTTGTCTGAACATTAATTGCATGTTTATTACGTGGCATCTACCTTCATATATTTGGAATAGGAGTGGTGATCCGCCACTTTTTTTGTTGTTGTGTCGTAGAGCCATACACTAGCTTGGAAATATAATTGGAACCGAAGACTGCTAATCATTTAAGTGCATCCTAACGAGTAGATGATATTCATTGTAAGTATCTCATGCAGCTCTCAGAGGTGATTCTATATATTATAAATGTTTATTGGAGCCTCCCCCATCCTCGACATCTCATCTTACCTCGGAGAGGATAGATCATGTGGTGTGACAGTTGTTTTAAGTTGGTCATTCACGACACGTGTCACAGATATACACACTGCGTCATTTCCAATCTGGCACAAAGTTTAGCGTCATCGTAAACCGTCACATTTGGTCATCTTGAGGCTGTGACAAGAAACTCTACCCAATCTTAATTCTCTGCCTCTCTTTTCCTAACTGATGTAAGCCATTTAGTTTAGTTATTGAGATCACTGGCATCAGTGGAAGGTGCATATGATTGAAACAGGAAAAATTGTTATCAAACAGTTTTTGTGTACCAGATGGACAAGTGGTGAGATGTGCTTAGAATGTGGCATCATAGTCATCTCTACTGTTGTATGTTACATTCCCAGTGAAAGTTCAGCGTGACAATTCATCATGTGAGGAAGATGCTAGATACTATATTTTTGTTTATATGAACTATGCTATCAGCATAAGATATAGACAGACTGAAAAATCCATGTGGATGTACACGATATAGTCTTTTTGTTTGTTGTGTCTTTTCTTCCAAGACCCATGAGTATGTTACCATCTAAACTTCAAGTAATGGTATTTAGAGATGGAATTGGTTCTTGAGGTGTGCAGATTGTCAATTGTGACTGACTACTCTGGCTGCTAAATACTGAAATAGTCCCAACTTATCTGTTCTTATTTGCATGTGTTATTAAGATAAGTCTAAAATACCTCAGTTGGGAAAGACAAATACTGTTTGAATTTTGCCTGTTTGTTAAGTTATTCCAGAACAACCCCAAATGAAATAATTGAAGGAAAAGGAATTTAGATATAACTTTGTTACAAGTATGGTTTGCAACCCTGGTTAGATCATGCAGATTTAATATGAGCCACAACTTCCAAGCTAGTGAAAGTGAGAGTGTGAGCAGTAGCCTGTCTCACTATGGGCTCCAGACTTTATTAGTCAAGTGCTGTTATTTTTACTTCAGGCGGTCAATCTATGGAGAAACCTGAGCCAAGGCAGTCAGTTTAATACTATAGTGGCATATGCCACTTTGTGTATGTGTGTGTTTGTGTGTATGTCTGTTTTCATGTACGTGTTACCTTATGTCTTTGCATATGCGTGTGTGTATGTTGTTGTTGTTTTTTCTTATGAATGATTTCATTCTAGATTTGTATAATGTATTTTTTTTTATGTATATGCCCTTGTAAGTGAAAAGGAGTTACATGATTCAATATATTCAAGGGATATAGGTTTGGTACATGTCAAAACTTTCTCGTGAAGAAATTGTTAGTAGGGTTGACTTATAATCGAGTTATCTATGTTGAAGAGAGATTATTTTCAGTATAAATTGACAAATGGATTTGTTTGTGTTTTGAATTGCGTTTGTACTGTTTTTTGTTCATGTTACACCCAGAATGGGTTGATTTATGAATGATTTGAATGAAATCAATAAATATCCAGGAAAAAAAAAAGGTGTGTGTGTGTGTGTGTGTGTATGTGTGCCTTTTATTTTGTATGTGTGTGCTTTTCAATGTGTAGCATTGTCCATGCAGTTGCACTATAATGTGGGTTTATGTTTATGTATATCTGTTTGTTTGAAAACATTGGAGTAAAGGTTATACTGATTAAAGGGAAATTAATTCATGAAGAGTTAAAAGGCATTATAATGCCTCATTATGACATGCTACCAAATGGAATGCTTCATATTAGCTAATGCTCAATACAACACAGATAAATCGCCGCTAAAATGCCACTAAATGCGACATTTTCACGGAGATGTAATGAACGTTGTGAGGGGCATATTCTCACAGAAACAATGCAGAAACTCCATACCTTTTGTTAGCGGCAGTTCCTAAATAATAAATGAAAGAGAAGTAGGTGCCGATGGTGGAGGTTCCGATTTCTTTTAGGCCTTTCCTGTTTCACTGTTGCAATAATTAGCCGCCTCTGCATGCATCGCAACAACGCGCGCCGTGTTGCTTTCTCGCCGTCTGCTCGACCACGTGGTAGGCCTATTGCATGCAGATGCGCGAGAAGCGATCGAGAACTTTCGGGACATCGTTGCACTTTCCTTTCTGGGTATACTGCGGTAGTTTGGCCGTGACATCAAAGAGATATCATACAAAAATGTAATGATGGTCATTATTCCGAAGGTTTGTTTAATCATAAAATGAAACGATTCATTACTGAGTACTTCGAAGGTTTGTAATCGAAAACAACAACAACACCAAAGGTCGGTACTACAGATGAATGTTCAAAATAAAACTGATTTCGTTCGAAGATTAACAAGCATTTTTTCTTTATTATTTTCCGATCAACGAACCTTCAGAAAGGAATCTATCATCTATCATCGTTATTGCTTCAGAAAAACAAACCTTCTGAATAAGAAAACACCCTTTTGGGGCCGTTGTTGTATTCCGAAATTATACTGGCAGAACATTCGAAATAACAAAACTGATTTCGTTTGGATATAAACGAATATTTTCTACTTTATAATTTTTCTATTAACGATCATTCAGAATTAAGAATGTAGAGTATTATTTTGCCATTATTCTTTCGGAGTAACGAACCCTGAGGGTAAGAAAACTGTAACCGTTTTCATTTCTTCTTTATCGTTTTCCGATTAACGATCGTTCAGAATTAAGAATCTAAAGTATATTATATCGTTATTCTTTCGCAGTAACGAACCTTCAGAGTAAAAGAAAACTGTAACCGTTTGGGGCCGTCGTTTTATTCTGAAATTTCGAAATAACAAAACTGATTTCGTTGTGAAATGAACGGACATTTTTTTTAAAATCATTTTTGGATTAACGAACCTTCAGAATAAGGAATAGAGCATTATTTTTTCATTAATCTGTCGGAGTAACGAACCCTATAAGAGTAAGAAAAGTGCAACTGTTTTTGGGGCAGTTTTATTCCAAATTTCACTGGCAAAACGTTCGAAATGACGCGCTGATTTCGTTTTGAAATTTACGGACATTTTTCTTTATTCAATTTTCGGTTAACGAACCTTCAGAATAAAGAATCTATTGTTATTACATCATTACTACTTCTGTCGGAATAACAGACCCTTATAGAGTACGAAAACACGCTGTTTTGTGCCGTCGTTTTATTCCGAAATTTCACTGACAGAAACGTTCGAAATAACAAAACTGATTTCGTTGTGAAATGAACGGACGTTTTTTCTTAATCATTTTTTGGATTAACGAACCTTCAGAATAGGGAATCTAGCATTATTTTATCATTAATCTGTCGGAGTAACGAACCCTCAGAGTAAGAAAACTGCAACTATTTTGGGGCAGTCGTTTTATTCCAAAATTTCACTGGTAAAACGTTTGAAATGACGCACTGATTTCGTTTTGAAATTTACGGACATTTTTCTTTATTCAATTTTCGGTTAACGAACCTTCAGAATAAAGAATCTACAATTTATTATTTCATCATTACTACTTCTGTCGGAATAAGAGACCCTTAGAGTACGAAAACACGCTGTTTTGTACCGTCGTTTTATTCCGAAATTTCACTGGCAGAACGTTCGAAATAACAAAACTGATTTCGTCGTGAAATGAACGGACATTTTTTCTTAATCATTTTTGGATTAACGAACCTTCAGAATAAAGAATCTAGCATCATTTTATCATTAATCTGTCGGAGTAACGAAAAAAAAATGAATCTTGGTGGCGATAACTGATGCTGGTGTAGAGAAAAACAAAGACAGCTCGCTCAAAAGATGCTTCCTTCTTTCAGTTTATTTTCTCCCCAGTCATTCCTATCGTTCTCCTCCCATGAACCCCTGCCATGCAGGGACGATGAACAAAACAAAATGTTACCGATGCTGCAATGAAAAAAAAAGAAGAAAGAAACACGTCCTCAAAGCAAATTATCTATATACACTTTTCAAGTTGAACAAATTGATGTTCGTAATGAAGAATAAAAAAAAAAAAGCACGACCTCAAGCAGTGGGGAAACTTGATATCATGGCTTGTGGAAATTTCCATGATATTTCCACGAAAGCCAGGTGTCAGATAAAGAATGTCGCGCGTACTGCCGCCTTGCTTCAGTGGTCGTAAACAGCGTGTACATAGCATGTAAACCAACTGGGAACATTGATGAATGATCATCATTTATTTTCTGCCCATGAAGGCCCCCTAACCCACCTTTTAACAAACCAAGCCAGAAGCACGTGGAGCATTACGTATACGTTGAACTTGAAAGACCATCATGACAGAATTACTATAAATTTCGGCCCGGAGAAGGAAAATGGAATATTCACGAATGACGTTTACAAATCCATAGAAATTGAAAAGGCTAAAATGGAACGCATGGCTTTTTAGATTTAAAAAAAATAACCCACTGAAACTACCAAAACCTAAATAACAATTTGCATTTGCTTACTCCATCGCACGTTCTTTTTTCTTTTCTTTTTTTAACGAAAAATGGAGTTAATTTTCTCTCTGCGGCAATGCTTTGAACGCATCTAATTTTGCGTCATTGCCGATGGCCAGCTTCCTAAAGAATTGATACGAATCCTTTCAAATATACAAAACAAAGTCTAAAGATCCTGGATCCTGGCGGTGAATTTCGGTGGTATTATAAATCCTGCTCACTATCAAAATTTAATCATCTGTTCCTTGCACCATTTTACCAACCAACTGTTCCTGAAAATTTCATCCTAATCTGTTCCCAAATTTTGACTTATTTTGCGAATAGAGAGACAGACAGGCAGACAAACTAACAAACAAACCAAAGCAGCCCCCCCCCCCAAAAAAAAAAAAAAAAAAAAAAAAAAAAATACAACCTTTGGCGGAGGGGGGCATGCATTTCATATCGTTTGTTTTTGCGTAACCCGACAACAAGCGTGACAACAAGCGAGCACGTGTCAGCCTTCCTCAGCCTCCCTCGGCCTCCGACCCTCTCTTCCCGTCCTCTCTCTCCCTCTCACAATACACTGTAGCGTTGTACACGCACGCGGCTGGATAAGTGGCCGGCTGGGTGCTTGTGCATGACTGTGTGTGTGGATCCCAAATCAGAGCGCATATGGTGAGCAAGTGTGTGATGTGGTGTGTAGGGAGGTAGTACGTCGCTCTGTTGAGCCGCGTTGTTGTGATCGGTGCGGTGACTGCGTGGGTAAATTTTTGCGCTTGTATAAGTATGTAAACTGCTGCTGCTTTCAACATCTAGCTTCTTTTCTAGCCAGATAATAAAGACTGAAAAAGGCGAGAAATTGGTCCGAACTTAGCTCGTCAAGCAAGTTACCCTTGTCGGCAAGTTCACGCGTGGTGTTACCCTTGTCGGCAAGTTTTACCCTTGTCGGCAATTGCTTCTTCAAACCGCACGCTTGTCGGGGCCGACAAGGGTGATATACGCTGGCGAGATCCCTGATATATATATATATATATATATATACACACACACATGCACACACACACTTGTATGTATATTATGTGCAGTGTATGTGTGTGTATGTATGTGTGTGGGTGTACTGTGGTATGTGAGGGTCCTCTTTCCCCCCTCAGCCTCTTGGTTACGCACAACTCTGAATTGACACTATGCAGTGACGTAGAGACATTACCCCAGTGAAAGTCATTTTCACATATTACCGAGGAGGATGAACTCTCCCAGTAGTAGAAGTTGTTCTCCCACTACTAATAGATAGCATGATTTTATAAGGTCAAACCTTAGTTTTGTCATGCCTCAGTCTTTTTTGATGACTTGAAAATACAACGATGACAAAGACAGACAATAAACTTTAATCTTAGTCCCTTATTCTGTGACATGTATCTGTTTGGTATTGTTTGAGGGATGAGACTTTGATGTAAGGTCTGAATGAGAAGACTAGGTAGCTAACTCTGGGGATAACATCTTCAAGCCTCATCCACTTGCAAGAGACGGTGTCAGTGATTGCATAGTATGTCTTGATTAGCCGCCTACCGGTATGCTCAGAACAAGGTGGAGAATATTTAGGAGGACAAGAGGGAATAGAAAAGACGCATGAAAAATATGTGAGAGATAGAGAGGATGATATGGTGGATGGGGGTGTTTGCCGACCTGGTATGAAAAGATCAGGAGGGTAAAGGAATGAAGAGATGCGCCCGTCAGAAGAGAAAAAATTAGATTGATGTATTTGACAAGGAGAGGCAAGAGTACAGATTTTTCAGGGAGGTGTGATAAAAATGAAACCTTAGAGAATGGTATCAATGTGAGAGATCTAGGCAGAGAAGGAAAGTACTCTATGCAGGTGGTAAGAATGTGTTGCAAACTCTATGAAACATTAATGTATACTGCATGCATTTTCTATAGGGATTACCATATTTTGTATATTGTGTTTTTCTTGGAAGTAAAAACACTAGTACAGTGCTGACATTTATGCCTTGATGTCCCAGGGTTAGCAAGTCAAACTTGTGAATTCATCGCTCCATACCCCCCCCCCCCCCCCAATGCCAATGTTCTATATTCATGAGACATGTCCCCAAGGATCTGTTGGCGTAATTTTGTCCTATGGTGTGCCCAGAAATAGCCTTACTGCCAGACTGGTTCATTTTTTATTAGTAGTTTTTGTGTTGGTGATTTCCACCAAGCTGCTTCTGCAGTGAAGCCATAGCTTGTGCTCCTTAACCCATGGAGGACGGGCTGATTTTGCTACAACAGGCATTTCCCACAGACACATGCCTAAGTATACTCGGAACTTGTCCGCAACTGGTTGAATCAGGGAAGAGTTGGTTGTGATTTGATAGGCTTACAGGGACAATTAATATATTGCTAATCAGCAAGACAAGTATGGAGAAAAGCTGAGTGAAATATGTATTGGAGTAAATCAGCTTTAGTAAGGAAAAAAGTTTTTGCTTAGTGGTAGAATGTGAGTGTTGCGAAGACAGATGCAACACTATTGCTTCCATGAAAGGGAAAAATACAAAATGACTTTCACCCGGAGACGTATGCCAAAGACATTTCAAGAGTATTGGTAATCACTGCTCGGGGATCCTTTACTACCTTGATGTTAATACCAGATGAGAATAATATCATCTCTCTCTTTTTAATGAAATAATCTATTATACTCAAGGATACTGAAGGTCTTGTTCATGTCGCAACGGGTATTCCAGATGCGTGAGGCAGGGTGAGGCTGTGAATGCCAGTATTGAGCTGTGTGTACAGAGCCTCTTTGCAGTGTCACAGCAGTGCACTTGTTCAACTCTGTATAATGCACAATCCTCTGTGAAATATATGCATTTATAATTCATTTAGCTTTAACACCCCTCTAAGATTCCGGGGGTAACAGAAGCAAAGTTGTAACAGACTATGAAGTAATCCACTGTGCAGTGGACATCAGCCTTATGAACTCCCTTTTCAACTCCTTTGTACTTGAGGAAGACTGCACAGAACTGAGTCAAGCTGAATTACAGAGAACCATAAAAGGTTGCATGGATTTAACTTCCCTGGCATATTAAATAGATAGGCTATTTTGAATGTATGTTATACCTTATACATTTTTTTCTTCTGTCTGAATGCACTATCTTGGGGCTCCACTTTATGAAAGGGATAAATCCCTAATATGCTATGTAATGTAGCACAAAGAACAGCGAAAGACATGCACAAATTATGTGCAGTCATTGAGGTGAACACAGTTTTATTTGTGTCTCTGATTGATAATGTCACCAACCAATTGAACACGTACCCTCTCCATGGTGTATTTAACATCGTATTTAAAGCAGCATTAAAGAATAGCCATTCGTGCACCCATGCAGGAACACGCAAGTAATGTTCGCTCATCAAGCAGAACGAATGAGGCCAAGTCCTGAACATGAGGTGAATTAGAGGAAGGACAGGTATCAACACGGAATTAGACTTATTTGATTTCCTGATAGGGGAAATTAATGGGTGTCTCCTCCTTCTTGTGTAGTCTTCTCTTCCAGCCTCTTTTTTTGTATGTGGAGAACAAAATAATAAAACCTGTCAAGCATTGCCAACATGAATAGAACTTGCCTATTTTGTAACTAACATATCTAGATAATTATCTGAGAATGTCTCTTTCTTGACATAAAATGTTGCCTGATCTTTGTTACAATTGGGCTATCAGATAAAAATGCTTGCTGCTAGAATCCCAATTTATATATAAAACTCAGGAGTGAAAATTCATGGAAATTTTGATCTGTCTAACCATGAGCAATATCTGTAGAAAAACTGGTTAAGAAATGATTTAAATTGAGAGTGGTGTTGGACAGATTTGTCAGTCCATGTAAATGGATAAATGTTTAGCATTAGAAATGGGACAGAATATGGCAAATATTCTCCATTAAAGCCAGGCTGATCAGTTCTTTGAGGTACAGTTGATCTTAAAGATTTAAAATGTAGTGGATGATGGAGAGTTATTTCATGATACCACCCACAGATGGTACAGTATAAGTGAGTGATTTTTTTTTTCTCTTAAAAAAAAAAAAATCTACATGAAGAAGGGGCTTGTGATGGAGACTACCATTTACAGTAAGGTCATCTGGGACATGAGGAGGCCTTTTGCCACTGATGCAATGCCACTTCTTCTCCTGCATTCATTTATTTACTGGCACTGGGGAGAACCCTCTGATAAGTTATTCAGGGGGTTGCCATAGTGACCATGACTGAAGCTGAGGTCCCCATACATGAGTTCTGTGTGGAGTTGTGAAAAGTAAAAAAAGAAGATGGAATTACGCATCTGCCTATTTGCATGATTGGAAACTATTTTATTTTTGGCGGCAGTTGTCATATATATGCTGTGGCAAAAATGGTGAAATGTCTCGTAATCGAGCACTTGGTATGGACACTTAAGCCAAAGGTGTCAAGGGTGATCTTGCTAACATCCTGCCTGCATAGGATTTCATGCTATATGTGTGCCTGTGTCTTGGTCGTATTTCTCAGATAGCCGTTGTGATGTGTGTGTCTTTGAAAAGTTTTAGACTGTGTCTGAAATTAGGCCCTTCGTTGAGGAGGTGTCCAGTATGGAAGCATTTACCAGCACTTGTCATACAGTCCATGTCCTGGTTAATATCTTCATTATACACCGATGAACAATATACAGTAAAATCAAAAACATTCCCTGCATGAATGTTTTTTTCACAAATTACAGCTGACGGCCTTTTCTGCGGCATAAAACCTTTGCGAATTGCCACTGGCATTCAATGCATTGTGTAGACAAAACCTTTAGTGTGCATTTTACTTTCATGAATCCTGGCTCCTTCTGAAATTTGCAGAAGTTTCATGCATGCAAAATTTTTTAGTCTTACATTATACTTTACAGACGAGATCAAAGTGATCGTGATCTGATCAGTCAGTCACAGTAGAGCAAGTTTCCTTCTCTGACTGTGACCATCTTCTTTGCTTTTTGTCTGCATGTTTGTGTGTGTGTATTTTTGCATGGTTGTGCTATTACCATGATCTTTTCTCTCTTGATTCATCAATTTAAGCTTTAAAAAAAAGTGATACTGTTCAGAAAGAGAGGGGATGTGTAACTTACAAGATACCAAAGGTTCCATAAAAAACAAACAAACAAACAAACAAACAAACAAACAAACAAACTCAAGACATAAATCAATGTGTCAGGAACGTAAAATTGCTATTTACATCAAGATTTGTTATTCACAGTCATCATATACCATTTTCCTGGTGAAATTCAAAGCCCTTTTATTTGAATGTGACCTGAAGTGACCTCATGCATTTGAAGAAACATTTGTTGTTGTTGTTGCTACTAGTCATCAAAAAGTTTATAGTGTAATTTTTGTGATGTCAAATACCACATTTTCTTCCAGTTTCATAAATATTGGAAGAGATTAAAAAAAAATAGGACACTGCCACAGTTTGTTGTGAAATCAAGATGCACAGGAAAGGAGAAGGAATGCAGAGAAAGTTTAATTAGTGTGCTGCCATTCATGATCTTCATTGTAAAACTTATTTCCAAGGAACTCATGGGAGCGAAGTATAGGGTTGCCACCAGGGAGACAGGAGGAATCTTGATTCTTGGAGCGCAAACTCAAGAACCACAACATGAGAAAGTGAAGGCAAGAGGCAAATTTGAGACGAGACATGGATGGTCATTCGTGTTTGCTGGAATAATAGGTTTTCATTCGTCCCTTTTCTTTTTTTAGTAGTTCTTTTGTTGTAACCATGAAGTGAGCATTCACACCTGAGCTGATGACAAGAAACACATCTTGGCACTCTTCCAACACATATTTTCTGATCTCCCCCTCCCCCTCCCCTGATTTGCTAGCTTGTTTATTTTGATATATATATTTTTTTTTTCATGGGAAATTTCAACTTCATAGTTCTTTCTCCTCTTCTGTCTGGATGCATTCAACTTGGGTGCGCATATTTTATTCAGACAGAAAAGGAAGTCGGGGCTACCAAAGATTATCAGCGAATCATCATGTAATATCAGTTCATGGAGCTCTTATTTCATTCACCATCTGCACAGCCTTGAACAGGATAACTACTTTATAGGGATAACTTCCTCTTTGGTGTATCGGAATCCCTGTAAATGGGAAGTCCAGTGGGCTTGAGACAAACATGACAGTAGAATGCACCTAAACACTCATTCTAGCCAAGTTTGCTACGAAAGTGATTGCCATTTTGAAGGACCGTTGTTCCACAATTCCATCACTTCTTCCCATGATAGTCTTTTCTGCAGCAGTGGTGAAGTTAATCACCATCCTGACCAGATTCTCTCCCCCCCCCCATGCACATAAACAGACAAATCATTGTTTATAGAGACAACTAATTCAGGAAGCAATTGCTACTACTGCTACTGTTGCTACAATGTAATTCTCAACCACAATGCAATTGCAATGTCTGGCATTATGGGAAGTTCTTTTACTAGTTCTTTAATATCCTTGTGCCTTTCAAAAAAGAAAAAGAAAAAAAAAGAATTGACTCAGAAATACTACTGTTGTCTCATATGACTGTCTTTGTACAGAAGTGTGATTTTTTTTTTTTTAAATTTTGGAGCAAGTTATACATAATGGCAGTTGACATGTCTACATCCAGATCCATACTAAAAGTACACTTTAGCAAGTTACACTTTAGCAAGTTGCACTTCAGCAAGGATGGCGACATACAGTATCTGCTTGCCATAAAAGTTATTTTAGTGTGGTGGGAGTGATTATTATAATAGTTTGTTGTTCTTTTTAATGGCCATCTTACCCTTGAGACATCTGAATGGTACCCTGATATAGATGTCAAAAGGATACTATGACATTTATGATGATCTCAAGTTCTGTCTGGGGCAAACTGGAAAGTTCGGAACCAGGTTTGACTGGCATGCCAAATCTACATCAGTTTTTTGATAATTCAACCTATTTATTGTTTTATACTATGACGTAATCCAGAAAAATCAGACAACTATTCCACTTCTGTCTGTTGGGGATTGGGCAGATTTTGAAGAGTTTACAAAGTTGCATAATGTACATGTGTTTCCATCTTGTCAACTGTGTGGCATGGGAAACAGAGTCCTGTGAATTATGCAAGAGTCATTGTTGGGAATATACACTTACGTGCACAAGGGATGATTACATAAATTTCATCACAGTGGCATTATACATGTGTATTTGATAGAGTCGTCCACAGTGTTATTTTTTCATGAGTTTGTTGTGAAAGAGGAAGTAGAATTCAGAATTGCCTATACAGGAACTTGCTCCCACTGATATTCCATGCCTTTTCTGTTTATATTACAACACTGTGTAGTATATATATATTATCATGTTAATGTTTTATTGGTTACTGCAGTGCTACATTATATGTCGAGCTATATCCGTTGGCTTTTAACTGCTGTATAGAAACTTAGCCCAGTCAGTACTTTCACTGTCAGCTCTTCTGTTCAGGCTTACATGCCGTCTAAATAATGTAATATCATCACCTACCAAACAAAGTCTGAGGGAATAACGTCCTTCCATTTCTTTAGTAACAGCTGACAATGCTGAAGGCAGTGATGCTTACAAGTTTTATTGAAATCACAGTGTCACTGCCATAGTTGTATTAATTATAAATAATATTATTAATAATATTAAAAAAAATACTCATTTCAACAATAGTGGAACATGGTTATTCATGTTGCTGGAAAAGAATGCATGAGAAAGAGAGGGAAGAGAGAGAGAACAATCAATCTGGAGTTGCTCATTGCTTTTTAATATTCTGTCTTTCTTTGTTACTTAGTCTCTGCTTCTGCCCTTTGTTCTTTTCATCTTACTGAATTTATCTTTTAAGTATTACCGTACCTTGAGTGTTTTTTTTTTCTTTTTTTTTGTAAGGGCAGAACATTTTGAACACGTTGGAGGCAAATATTCTGGTTGTATCGAGGCACCAAGGTCATGGAATAGTGATTAACTGTACAAATTGATATTCATCCTGTGTGATGCTTCATAAAAAATAAAAAAAAAATGAGGAGAAAACAATGAATGAATGGTTTATAGTAATGATGGAAACACATGGTTTTCATCCTGTAGGCATCCAGGGGTGAAATGATGTTATATAATTATCTCTTTTTCATTGATCCTTTAGCGAGACAGCAGACCAGCGGCTAGCTTCAGACACCATGTTTGTATTAACTGTATTTTGTGGGGTTTTTTTTTTCGTCTCATGTTCTCTCTTGCGGCCTTTTCTCATCAGTAGCCACATATTTGATGTTGACCTGGTGCCTCGTCTTCCTCAGAGTCCAAGCCTTCTTCAAATTAATTCTGGAAACCAATATCCCCCACCGAAAACATCTCATATTCCACCTACCTCTCCTGTCAAGGTCTGAAAAACCACTGCTCTTGAAAAACGAAAACACCTTTTTTCCCTTATCATTTCTTGTTGGTCCAATATAATGAAGCATGTATGTGCAACCACTCAACTTTTACTGATATAGAGGAGTTTGCCATTTCCTTTTAATAGACATGTGTTGCTATCTATGTATGACATGGGTTTGCTATCACTGTCGTACCATGTAGAAACTCTTCTCAGGAATATCTTCCCCTATACTCCTATTGGACCCCACGGAAACTTGTTCGGAATCATTATACATAGTAATGAACCTGAAATAGGCAATCCATTCATTTTGAAAATAGTTCTTTGATTCATGTATGATTTATGTAATGTTTTGTATATATTTTTTTTTCTTTAAGATTTGAAATGGAGAATAGGTAAACAAACAAGCAAGCAGATAAACTCCAGCGTGATTAAATAAAGTTCATCTGAAAAAATGTATTACATATTGGCTATCATGATGGCAGATCCCAAAATGCTGCTTGATATAGCATACATGCTCCCTATGATATGTTCTCAGCTCCTTCCTGTTGCCTGTGTATTCCAGCTTTTGATTTTTCCCCCTAATAAACATTGCATGATGATCGTAAGGAATATATGATGGTGATATATATTTTATTCATCATCTGAGTCATTTCAGACACCAAGTCCCGTTGATCTATGGGGGAATATGGCAGGAATCTTTAAGTGAGGGTTCCTAGTTGCTGCTTGTTGATGCACATATACAGTGTATCATCTTTCCTACATGAATAATATCATTATATTTAATGATCTCAGTAAAACAATTTCTTGACTTTTGCAGTTCATCTTGTATACAGTTGGGTATTACTAGAGGCCCAATTGAAAGTAATGCCTTAAAATATGGTACACAGAGCATCTCTGGGTTTTATATTGATTGATATTCCACATTTCTTTGAGAGCTTCGACTCTGAATCTTGAAAACTATTTTTAGGAAAGGGGCATATATAGTAACTACAATACCAGTATGAATATGGGGGGGGGGGGGGGGGGTTGCAAGATGTTAGACGTGGGAGTCAGACAGGAAACAAACAAAAGATGGAAATGATATTAATACCAACAGGATGAAGCTGCAGAATGGAGTGGGGCATTGAAAAATAAGAGTGAGACTTAGTCCAATACACTTATGTATCTTATTGTTTGATGTGTAGTGAATGTAGCATTTCCAGTTTTGTAGATCGTATTTTCCTGAACACCTGTTGGGAAATGACTTTTGAATAGCTTGATTGAGAACATTCCATATACAGCTACTTGAATGGATATCAGTGTGTTTGAGGGTGCACAATTATTTAAACCTCTTTCGCCAAGAAGTGTGATTTAAACACCTCATCTTCATAAATTTACTTCTTTTGAGGTGTTTTTACAAGGTTCACCATCACATACATTTCATGGATTATGGTATGTTATATCTTCTTCAAGATGACTCGCAAATGAGGGAGAAAATTCACAAGACTGTATTGAGACTTTGAAGTTCAGATACTGATCATCCCATTTTGCAGCTGGAACACAGTTTTGAACATTTCAAGTACATCTAGAAAAGCCGTTGTAATCTTTTTGGATTTTCGTTGAAGAATGTATTCCCCATGGCAGCAAGAATTGAAGACTAGATTATCAGATATAAATAAAGCAGAAAAGCCCATTTGCAACTGAAATTCTCAATGACTGAGATGTGCAGTAGTATCACTGCATAGAACTTATGATTTTGTGGCCTGAAACTTTTGAGAATTCCTGACCAAGAAACCATTCTGCATATACTCAGTACCTCTAGATCTGAATAATATATATATATATATATATATATATATATATATATATATATATATATATATATATATATATATATATATAGTCCCCAGTGTTGTGAGGCTTATATGAAATTAAATATCATGACAGTATCAAAGAATACCAGTATTTGTTTTGATGTCCATTAAAAACAGTTGTGTTAAATTTGGAAGTGCAGTTGCCATCATTTTTTATTGCATGCTATCTTTAACTGTCACTGCAGCAGTACAAGTCAACTTGCTTGTACAGCGTGCAGCATTTTACAGGTATACAATGCATTGGGTTTGTAGACAAAAAAACTTTCACATGCATTTTACTTTTTTGAATCTTGGCTCCTCTGGAAAGTTTATGCATGCCAAAATCTCTGGTTTTACACTCAGAGCACATGAAGGCATGAAACATATCAGCATGAGATATTAATCCGTTGAGGACGAGTCCCGAGTATATTCGGGCAAGCGTCTGTGGGAAATGCGTGTTGCAGCAAAATCAAACCGTCCTCAACGGGTTAACATGCTGTCAGTTAAGTCTGCAGTCATAACTGTGCAAAGCATATTAGCACTGCCATGCACAGCTACATACATGGCACTGGATAAACAATTGTACAATGAACGTATAAAAGAGGTGGACATACTGGTGTAGTTCAATATAGATTAAATACACACCAAGACCATTTTGACATTCCAGCGATATTTTGTTGATACTCTCTGTTACGGAATTATATGATACTTTAATGTACAGCAATTGCTGTTGTTAAGAAACTGACCCCAAAAGTTATGAAGTTATTACATTTTGGATATTTTTTGTGCATATACAGGCGGTATGGTTGAAAAAATTTTCTCTGTTGAAGATCTTAACAACCACAACACTGCAAGGGTAAAGTGATGGGAATGAAAAAGGTTCTTTTGTAACTGTCCATTACTACTTTGGAATTGCGTGTCGGCTTTGTGCTGTCTGCACATAAATATTCTCATGCAAAACCAATGTTGCGTGAAGTGCCTTTGTGCAGTGTTACTGGTATGAAACCAGACAAGTCAACTCTACTTTACAGTTATTTCAGTCAGGTGACACAGCTTTGTACATACTTTTGACATGCACTGTAGGTATGGTGATGATTTGCATACAACCAAGTTTTTAGGAATTGTTTTGAGAGTCTGTTTCATGGACACTGCCGAAATCAAATAATATGGTCACATGACCCCATCACTTATTATCATTATTTTTTTTTTTTATTCTGCAGGAATATTTGGAGTTACACATAGTACAATATGTCTGTTTACACAGCATTTTGTTTGTGGACTGACTTTTGTATGAATATGTATTGTGTGTGTGTGTGTGTGTGTGTGTGTGTGTGTGTGTGTGTGTGTGTGTGTGTGTGTGTGTGTGAACATGAAAGTTATTGTGTTTGTGAATTGACAATATTGCACCTTGCAGTTTAATAGCGGGTCTACAAAGACCATACAAAGGTTGCCAGTTGTAAAGGAAGGGTAATGTTAAAAGCGTAGTCGACAGTGCTAAACTTTGCAAGGTCCAATCTACTATCGCGATGTGGGCATTATCAGACGCTAATTATGGTCATTATAGAGACGAATGAACATGTATGTGATTTTCTTGCACTATCTGTTTAATCAGTTGATGTGGATGTGCACCACCAGGTATATTTTCAAGCTTTGGAATGTTTGTCTTTTATGTGAGGTTAGTCTTTGATACCTGGAAAAAACCCTGTTTCTAAGTCTTCACCAGATTTTCCAAAGCCCCTTGATTCTGCATGAGACTTCCTGAAAATTTCTACATCATGTCATGTCTACATAAGAGAATACAAAAATCTCTCTGATTCAAGAATTCTTTTTGTGCGTTGAGATGCATGTAGCAATATTTACAATGCAGTGGCAGATATTATTACAAGAGGTACAAGTGTTTGTTAGCATGATTTCATTTTTAAAAAATGAGTGTAATACTTGTAGTTGGCAAGAAAGGGAGGAAATTCAGTATTGGGGAAAAAGACGAAATCCTTGATTTAAATCTTTCAAGCTTCGTAGAAATGACAGAAGTAGCCCTAGCTTGTCTGTGGGATACCATAGGTAGCTCATAAGCAGATATGTGGAGGTTTTGATGCAGACTGTATTGGATGTAGGCCTATAGGTTCCTCGGTTTCGAAAAAAAAAAGAAACCTCTTGTAGCAATATTTGCTAGTGACGTGTCCTGTTTGTTTCATTCACCCTTATACTCGTCTCCTTGAAATGAAGAAGGGCGTAAACTATCAGCCGTGAAATCTGTCACATTTCAAAGTGGACACCCATCACACATTAGCCTTTGTTTTCACGGGCAGTGCGCAAGTCTGCCATTGTTTCTCACACTCCAGGGAGAACTAACACGCTTCTCACATTATGCATGGATACACACTATAATCCCAGGGTCCACCATACATATCCAATGAGATATACATATCTGATCTGTACATATATGCATGTACACACACGCACGCCTATGAAAATGACAGTGGGGCTTTCTTATGCCGAATAGTATGTATCCATTTTGTGTATTGATTGTTTTTCTTTAAAACCCCTCTTTAGCATTTTAAACATCTGTGTGAGTGCATTTTCAGCTTCAGTTCTTTGTGTTGTAAATATCACAATGCATAATTCAGAAAGTGTTAATGAAGCTTTTGTATAATGATGTTTACTTTGTATTGTAATGATGATGCCATTGCGGCTTGGTGTAAGAAGGACAAAATATAAAGGCATGTTTGGTCTTGTACTAATTTGTAGTTATTATTTTATGTTTTTACTGTTATTGTAATTATTATTACTATAATTATTAGTAGTATTGTTATTGCTGTTAGAATTATCAGCATCATTATAATCCCTGTTATCATTACTGTAGTGTAGAAGTAGTAGTGAATCATATGCTTCATGGCAAAGTGGGGGGGGGATTGATTTTCAAACTGGGTATTTATGTCCATAATTAGTACATATCTAGAGTAATATATTTCTGTTAACAAACCCTCAGATGTGGGATAAGGGGGGGGGGGGGGAAACAGTTTCCATGTAATCAACAAAAGTAGTACAGATGTACGTTGTAGATTCATACTTGAGAGTAGCATATTTATGAGATGCATATTTATGGCCAAAGTGCTTGGCAGCTTTCTCCAGGGAAACCTGAACCAATGCAGGATATAGCTGGGTTTCCGATGAGGAAGTTGTAAACTCTGGTAGACAAGTGGACTATCCTTCCCCCTTCCTTTTACCCATCACCCCCCCCCCCCCACCACCACCACCACCACCGCCACTACCACTACCGTAGTACTACAACCACTACCACGACCACTGCCACCACCAACACCTCCATTTCCCCCTTAGCAGGTGGGAAAGGTGTGTAATATGATGGAGCAGTAGGCAGGAGTAGTACGGTGTACATGTAGGTGCTCGTTTTAGCGTTCGGTGGCATTACCATGTAAACCCATGCTCCAGTTGGTGCTGATGTGTCAAAAAAGTGTGTGTGTGATACACGGCATACTGCTTGCACTGAAGATATGGTACAGTTGAAAAATGTTTTCAGTTTATGTGGTCTCAAAGTGAAATAAACATGATGTTCGAATTAATGTGAGAGTACTCCTTTACAGTATATCGTATTCATCATTGCATAGAAAAGTATGAACCGAGTAGAAAAAAAGAAAGAAATTGGGAGGAAACGAAGACTTGACAATTGAACGAAAAATGAGAATATATGTTTGAGCAGGGACGTGGATCCACCTTCCTGATTTGAGTATGGACATGCAGGCATTGAGAATAGAAATGGATATTGTAGGGCTGTGTTCAAACGATTTGAATGCCATGAATCACAATCGTTCACACGGTGACATTGTCTCTTTCTGTGCTGCACTAATCATCACTGATTTAATAAATCGCCAGTGAATCTCCCATACATTGAGTAATCACGGAACCGGGGATAAAAATACCTGCTCTGCGGGATCTATGCGGACCAGAGCAGAACTTTATATGTGGATTAGGAGATAACCATTCGTGGATGAAATTTAGACTGTGTTTCCCCGGATGATAGAATCAGGGCAATGAAGCTGAAGATGTGGCTTGGCCTTTTTTTTTGGGGGGGGGGGGGAAGGTTGGATGTTCTACTGCTTCTCATTCAGCTTGTCCCCAAAGAGAGATGAAGGCTGCATTGACCCAGATAGGAAAATCCCATGTAGGCCATTAACGAATGCACCACCACGACAACAGGCCAACACGCGACAGATGGGAGGTGCAATCTCTTGTATTGAGCTGCTGTTGTAAAAAGATACCCCTAACAATGGTAACCGCTCATTTAATTGTCCTAAGCAGATTGATTAGGCTCCGATATCCTCCAAGAATGGCTGGGTCCTGTATAGAGTCTCCTGAAAATTCTGAGGACATGATTAAGCTTGAGTGCATCTTTGTTAACAAGGGAATAACAAGGGAAGAACACACTCCAGGTTTGCTGCACTCATGCCATGTATCCTCGATGCAAGGAGATAGTCATGATCATTGGAGCAAACTTTCATGGAAACTGTAAGTTTAAATGTTGCAAAGCAAAACGAAAGACCAGAAATGACCCCAAACAATATGCAACAAATGTAAACAAACATAAAACCATGGCTGGAATATGTGTGAGAGGTTGACTCCTGGGCCCCGTTTTATCAAAATATAAAATGGATAGTAAATTCCCTTACCGCACAGGCTGCCATAGACTTATGATAGAAATCAACTATATAATCAATTATAACTCTTCATAAAACAATGCCCTGGTCTTCCCCCAATAGTAATGGGACCGGCTGCTGGTTCGAGATGGTGTGTCGAGTTCGACGCACTCCTCTTCCCTACTCATCATCATCCCCCGCTGTTCACCCAGCCCCCAAATGCCATGAAGTCATCATCGACTGGAGTGTGACATTTCAAAGCCCCGCCCCCACCCAGAATGCTCGAGCTGTCAGTCAACAAGCATTCATGTCCAAGTTGTTACTTTCTCGCTGCAGATGTTCCATTGTGTGACTGTCACAGACAGATAGATTGGTACACTTGTAGCTAGTGGCTGCACTGAATTTCAGATAGACAGAGGTATGCACACATGACTAGATTAAAGGGGATGGCTAGTAACTGATCAGTGGGAATGCTGGGGGTGATTGTTCCAATCCTTGTGGAATTCATTTAAGAGTACATTATATATCTATTGTTGTGTGAAAATTATTTGCTTCAGAATGGTCTCATATTCAAGTAATGTGCAGTTTAATTTTTCCAGGTTAGCATGCCTGTACAATGACGGGACGATCGTTGAAGGGCCGTTAACCTCGCCCCATCACTGTACAGGCATGCTAACCTGGAAAAATGAAACTGCACATTACTTGAATATGAGACCATTCTGAAGCAAATAATTTTCACACAACAAGATATATAATGTACTCTTAAATGAATCCCACAAGAATTGGAACAATCATCCCCCAGCATTCCCACTGAATCCCACTGATCAGTTACTAGCCATCCCCTTTAAAGGCAGAAAGTCGTACGTTGATAGATCGATGTTAAAAGGAGTGAGAGAGGAAAAAATGTGCATGTAAAGAAAAAACTGTAAAACCAGAAATACTTGGGGCATGTAGACAAGAACTTTTGCATGCATTTTAATTTCATGAAAATGCACACAAAAAATTTCTGGTTTTCTGTAATTTTTTGAAGCTGAGCGACTTTGACTCTATTGACTGCTAACATTTAACCTTCAACATTGTTATACAGGATGTTGGGAGTATATTGCATGACAGAGGTACCGATAACACAAATACAACAACCAAACATGGAAATGTCTCTTCAATCTTCTCATGCCTTTACTCTGTAATGGTCAAAATGTTAGATATTCTTGAAAATAATGTGATGATGCTTCACGCGTAAAAATGCTTGGTTGTGTTGCCTGTTTTCTTCCAGCTGTTGTTGGGTTAAGAAGCTTTCTGTGGTTCAATGCTCATTATTGGAGGAGTCGTATTTCAAAGCCATGACAACTCTCCACCCCCCCCTCCTTGCTCATTTGATCAATAAAGATGTCACTCACAACTCATTATTCACCTCATATGCATATATGCCACAGCCGAGGAAAAGAATCACGTAGGCAGTGGTGCTGTGTTAGGAAGGATATTACTGCAAGAAGATAATGTTTAGCCGTACGTGACAGTGCATCCTCAGTTTACTTTTGTGTCATTAACCCCGTCCAAATAAGAAAAATGGCTGCACGTTTTATTGAGTTTCGAGGAAGCTGTTCACACTGTTAATAACCAAGTCACAGTTCTGCCATCAATTGCACATGATGGCAGCCAGTCATACATAGTCTCTGTCAGTGAGCCTACCCTATTCTTTTTTTTTCTTCTCAAAATTGTATCTGTCACTGCCAACTGGTTTTAAAAATTTTGCATTCATATTGTTAAATTTCCGACAGATCACACCATCTTCTTATTCTACCATAGAGTGAAAATAATTCTCTTATCATACATGTATGACATTGAAAATGTGGCATTCTTTTTTTTAATGAACATTGACTGAGCCTTATGTACTTCAAATTGTTGAATGTGCAGATTCTTAAGCTATAATCTTTATCATGAAGACTAGAAAACTGAAAATGAATCAAGTCAAAGACCATGTAAGCTATGCAGGGTAAGAGTTAACAGGTTTGTGACTTGCAAGAAAACTCGTGTATAACTGTAAACAGCTGTTCATGAACCTGTTTCATGCCAGTTGAATACTTGAGAACTTGAATCACACTTCTCTTAAACACATATTTTAGATCATGTTTGATATCGACTGTAGAATGAGGAATGTTCGCATGCATTTTAATTTCGTGAGAGCCAGGATTCACAAAATTAAAATGCACATGAAAATTCTTGTCTACACTATACGCATTGAATGTCAGAGGCAACTCGTGAAAATTTCATGCCACAAAAATATCATCTTTTACAATAGTCGTGGCCCAGAGTTGTTTACATGTACATGTACTAAGAGTTCTGCATGATTCTGGATGCATGTTAGATTTAATGTGAATTGTTTGACCTGGAAAACAGTGACATGGTGAATGAAAGTCTCTTCCATGGTACACAGGGCCTCTGCAAATGGCAGTCTAGTAAAAGGATGAAATAAAATAAAGTAAGGAAAAGCAATATAAAAGTTTATTCATGCATTATGCTCTGCCAGGAATTCAAAACAATGGGATACCAGCACAACTTGTGCATTAGAGCAATGAATCATATATGACATAAGGGTCTAAAAAAGGGTATGAATCACATATTTATTCAGTCAAAATACATCAATAGGGAGGTTCCCCATTGCTACAGGTAAAACGTTATTTATTATCTTCTTGTTTTAAAGCGCTTATGCATACATACAGTATATACAGTATATATATATTATATATGTGTATGACATCATCTTTCATTATAACGTAATATAGAAATGGATTTTTTTTTTTCACATGAGTAATTTCCACTCTTGCAGTATTGTAATTTTAAATCAATTTTGCAACATTTTCAAGTGTTGGTTAACTCTTTCCCAGATGGTAGTGATAATTAAAAGATCTAGAGGTATAGATGGTATCCTGATGGTATACTATATAAACACTAGCCAGAGAATGAGACCTCATTTTTGGACTAAAACTGCAGTTTTGGTCTTTGCTAAAATCATAGGTCATAGCATTTCTATTATGAAAAAATGAAAGTGGTGATGTAGGAGACAAATCTTTTAGTTTTTTGGTTTTGGGACAAATGAATATTATCATTCAAGCAGTAGCTGTAAATTTTGATTATTTGTCAAATTCTGCTTGTACATATTCTGTTGCCACACTTGCTTTTGTTTCAATTACTGTTGTGAAAATAAGTGCCTCATTTGGGTACCTCTCTATCAATTTTCAAGTAGAATCATTGCACTCTCAAATGGGATATACTCCATTTGAATTAATTGTGCACATATGTGAGTCAGAAACAAAAGGCCCATAATGACCTAACAATCTTTTATACGTGTACATACAGTATGGACTTGACATCACCGTTGATAGACTAAAAGGCTCATGAAACTCTCATGTGATGAGATTTATTGTAATGACACCTATCATTTATAATTTTCAAATGTTACAGGTATATATATGATATACTGTAGTTGACGCTCTAAAATAACTGATTGATTTCTTAGTTCTGTGAACCAATAAGCTCAATGTTGTCATATTGTGTTTATGATTAAATGCATTTATTTATGGAGTTGAAACAACTGAAGCTTTGATGATTCGTGATCTTAACTCTTTTTGTATAGATCTGGGAAGTTCATTTGCTTTTTTTTCTTTTTAGTAAAAGGGCAGCACTTCTATTGACACAACTGTATTTGCACATTTTGTGGACTCTGACTTGCAACGTTAGGGGCTCTGCTGTCTGCACAAAGTTATGGTGGTGAGGAGATTCCCTTAGAATGCAGTGTTTTCACAGCAAATAGTGTGCACTGTTGATGGGAGTAATGCAACAGTGAGGCAACATAATTATGCAGGCATTTGAATTCCACCTGTAACAAACATTTCAGTGCAGGAGGTACCATTGATACACACAAAGTACTCAATCAGTATTTCTGTGTGGAGAAGATGTTCTCGCACTGTGTTTGAGGGGGCCATATGTCTGATAACAGCTGTGCTGTTGTGTTGTCACACACAGACATGCGGGGAAAAAACGCTTGTCATCGATGGCAGTACCGAGAACATGATTAACATTCATAGTGTTGAATCGATATTCATCGCATACCAAATTTGAAAGGATGTGGGATGGTTCAGTTGTCTGTGACGTATACATGCAGATGCTCATGGCCCTGGGCATTGGTTGTCAATATACATTGTATATATATGCTATTCATTGCACCTGGTTCATTATAATAAGTTTCTTCAATTTTAATAGGGCCTACATCATACCTATGTCAGTCATGGCAGTGGTCATAGGCCAGCATGGGGCAAATCTCTTACTAATTTGGGGGTTGCTGTGGATAACCTGTGATATACAAGCGAAGCATGCCAAAATATAGAACATGTTACTGACTGTGTCTTTATTTATTTATTTATTTATTTATTTTTAGATTAATAGCAGTGAGTGACTTGATGGATTTAAAACTCCTGATCTTGAATGACATATTCTAAGATGCACATTGATTTGTAAATGTTTAGCGTCATGCTCCTTGTCTGTCTTTCACCATCTCAAGCAGATGCGAGAAAACAGAAACTAAGTCAGGCCTAACAGTATACATACTATAACAAAATATTTGGCAGCATACATGCTAACCAATCCATGGACTATTCTGTTCCAGAAATGACATCCACATTCAAGTTAATTATGACTATTTTGTTTAACCTGTAAGCAATGACCTGCCCATCAAAGTTGTTGTGAATTAACAATTGAGTAATAATGATGATGAGAGTGCAGGGCTGGTGTATATTTCCAGAATAGCCACAGACAGCAAAGGTTAAAAACAAAACAAAGCAAAGCAAAACCAATCAAGTGTGGGTTTTACACTTGCTATTAGCAGAAAGCTATCCTGGATTCTTCTTTGGATTCCCTTGTTTAAATACTTATAGTGTAACACTTTTTTAAACACATTCAATCCCACATGGTTACATGTCTGAAAGGGCTCCCTCTGTTGATTGTTTGTCATTGCATGTCTCATATTGGTATGGAAGACAATACATGGTGGTATACAACTGTTTTTTTTTGTTTCTTTTATTAAAATTAAAGGGAGTCAAGTTACAATGTTCTATAAGAAAATGTTCGTGTAAACCAATTATTTTATGTCAGTAGAGAACAATTGTACTGGTGTAAGTGTGAATAATGTTCATTACACAGTTTGCAAATATCTACCCCTACCAGCATCATCTTGTAAAATTCAGGAGTGATTATATTCTTCTTCTATTTATTTGATAAATTATATGATACTTTCTTATGTCATGCTAAAACTGAAAGAAAAGCTGAAACGAAATCCCTCTTTTCAATTTTAGGAATGTCCAGTAATATGAAAACAAAAGATTGCAAGTAAGAAAAGATATTGAATACTGCCCTCTAAGTTGGATAGTAAGTAGCTCACTAGCTGTTCTTTGCTCTTTGTGGAATAGGGGCTGCCTAGCTCTCTAGAGGGAGTACTGATTATGTGTAGACTGTACTGGGACTGCCGGCGCTATCAATTTGTGATAATGACCCCTGCCACAAAAGATAGCTATTGTCTTACATCAACGCCAATTCTTTGACATCAGTTATGTCACAAGTTATATTACACAGAAACAGCTTTATAGAGTGAAGTTATTCCGTAGCATGCTGAATCATTTATCAACTGCAAGCAGTAGATGACTGATGCCAAGACAGATATTCTTCTTGTAGCCAAATGGATTTGCTTAAAGTTACATTGTGACAAGTGAAAAAAAAAAGTATTTTGGAATGCAAATCATGAAGAAAAAAAAAAGGATAGAAAAGGCAATCTGTATGATTGTAGCCAAAATATAACTGGCTGGCCAGTTGATAACATTTGCAATGTATACTTATTGAATGATAGCAGTACTGTGGTATTTATTCTTTTTACTATCAATTATGCCTCCTTGCCAGAGTGCTGATTAACTCGTTGGCAGTTTCCTAGGCACATCATTGAACTTTGACCTTAGCCACTAGCATTTACCCAGAGAGTACACATAATGTACCAGGACAAAGTGCTTTGTTGTAGGGAAACCAGAACCTCTGACAAGAACTGGACAGCAGTGTTCGATGGTACACCTTCATGAGTTCATGAGAGTTATAATAATGATAATAATAAGGTCTTATTTACCCAGGGTAGCCTCTTCAGTGTTGCCACTGCTCTACCAGAGGGCCCTGCTATCATTATTACCCTAGCGTTGCCAGGTACCCATTTATACACCTGGGTCGAGAGGGACATTGTGGGTAAAAACATCTTGTCCAAGGACGTAAGCACTGGGCGGGATTCGATCTCGCGGTCCTCCGTTCGGGAGTCGTGAGTCTTATCCACTATGCCACAGCGCCCCCACCAAGAGATTGTACCCCAAAGAAAAGTCTCTTGTGTGTATGGGAATGTCTTACTACATAGCAAAATCAGGCAAGAATGAGAAACGATTTGACCATCTTCATAAGTACAAAGTATCAGACCTGACATTTGATGAGCACCTTGGAATAGATATCTTGGTTTTGTTGCTATTACACTAGTCCGTGTATGCACTCATGGTTCATTTTTGTACGGAATGTTGCTAATTTCATGTTTTCTCACACAGGAGATATCAAGCATATATTCACGCATTACAAAAATAGGAGGAAGTTTATTGTTTCATTGTAGAGTATACTGGTATTACAGCTTGCAAGATGATCAAACTCTTGCATTAAACAATTTCCAACACAAAGCATGCTGCTGTGAAACGAAAAAAGGTAGCGATTTTCATCCGCCACATAAACTATTATGTACTTTTCAGCAGTGTCTACTGGCTTCAATGTGAACACAGAAATACATCATGTATGCTGTTGGTGCACGACTGGCGAGCTTATTGTGAACATGATTTAAGCCTCGACTGGTGCTAGACTGGTGTGGAACACCATTTGGCAAAATTTGTAGCTTATATTCAAGGCCGATATGAATACGGTATTACTGTAACTCACTATTGGAACTGTGTGAACACCTGTTTTATTTCGCTTTCTCCTTCACCAATCTGTGACTAGTTTTGAATGCTTTATCGGCAAAGTTTTTGCTGTCTTGGAATGAATTCTCATCTATTTTTATGAAGATGCATCCAGATGGTTGTCACTGTAACAGGTGCAAACAGGAGGAGTTCCTCTGTGCTAATTGGTAGGCTCAAACCTGTGAAAGAGGAAGTTTGCTGACTCATTGTTTACAGTTTTGTGTAACACGATTATATAATCCTAAATGGCTGTCATTAATTTGTCAGCCCAGTTTATTTCCTCCTCGCAATGTCAGACTTCATAATTAAATTGTGAGGACATCTTGTTACATGCAGTTTTCAGTTTGATCTGATTTGATCTTTCATCTGATTCATGATGTTTTAGGTTTGTTTGTTGTTGTTTTGTTTTTCTTTTGCAACTGGGTGCTGACAAGATCTAGAGTAGATTTTGCAAGGATAATATTTCAACTGACCGTGCACGTTAGATTCAGTCATTGTGTATTTTGCCATTTATCATTCTTTTCTATGATTATTTATTTTATTTCAAGGGTTATCAAAGTCTCATTTTGATGCAAAAGAAATCACATACATGTATCTGGATGATCTGACAGTACATGGGTTACACAGATCAAGTTTTTTGAAAGATCTTTGGAGTGCTAATATGTGGACAATGATTAGATAGATCTGATGAAGAGACCAAATAATCTCTCCTTGTCTCTTTAAACCAACAATATGTGATTTGATAAATTTGTGATCTGGAATATTATGTAGATAGAAAAAAAGGCATTAATTCTTTTTAAAAAAAGAAAAAAAATATTTATAAAGAACTGCAATCTGTGGTCACATGAGTCATGATAAAACTGGTGGGGTCCAATTCTAATCATGAAAAAAAAAAAAAAAAGATTACCAGAGACATCTCTCATCCTAGCATGTCTCCTGTTAGTCTGGGCAAGTCTTTACCTCATACTCACCCAATATGAGAGGATGATATAAAAACAAGAGGAGGATGGTAAGGAGGCAGTGACAGTATAGATTCAGATGGCACATGTCATCTACCAAATCATGTGAAGATCCTGGAAATGTGTCATCCACCCAGTTATCCATCCATCCATCTTTTATATGTCCACTCATCCTTCCATCTATCCATCCTTCCATCCTTTCATCCATCCATACACTGTCAGGCATCTTGCTTGTGATGTGTGCTGTGAGAAGCTGATGAGGGAGGGGTTGCATCAGCAGATGCATCATCAGTTGTCATAGCAACCAGAGGAGGGGTGTGGGGGGGGGGGGGGAGATCTCATAGTTGATCACCTCCGCCAGACACAGAGACAGGGACTGAGGGATGATGTGTCACCCGGGGCGACAGCAATTGTGGTGTGTGGGATTGTGCGATGTGCAGAACCTGACACAAATGTGATGAAATGTGATGTGGTGACTCCTGGATACTCGTCACACCCCCGTAGCGGGATTTGACACCGCTCCCCAGGATTGATAGGCTGTGATATACGGAGAGAAAAGAACACTGACAGTGTGGATAAATGTCCATAATGAAACATCTACTGTAACTTCCAGCTTTTACCCACAAACGGAGGCCTGCGTGCGAGTTACTTGTCTGCCATTTTGTACGGACAGAGGAAAGCAATCATGGATAATATTAATGATTTTGATGGTTATGATGCTCAGTATGATTCAAAGCAAAACAAAACAAAATAATGATATTAAAGAACATATAGAAAATGTTGTTTGAATATGTTTGGTAGGTGATGTTCATCCCATATGACAGTAAAATATAGCAAGACAAAGGTATCAGTATGATCAAAACTGTTAGATATGATCACTGAAGTGCTCCAAATGGAAGATTTATGAAGAAGTTTGAAATTCTCCATTGACTTACCACTAGGCTTACACAGATAGTATAGTGAGAGGAAAAGTTGTCATGAAATTTAGTGTCCAGCTTCAGCAGCTAACATTCTGGGTAGTCCTATGTCATGATCGTAAACTTTTAATAAGTGTTAGATTTTGATGTCAGGCTGTGACAGGGAAGAGCCAGTTGTAGCAACTGTATCTAGTGCAAAACCAGCTGCAACTAAAAGCTGCGTTTGAACAATTTTCCACAGAAAACTCTTAACGAATCTGCAGAAGAAAGTGAATTACTCTCAATATCATGTCTTTGAACATTCTATGGCAAGGGGAAATTCGAAGAGGCATATCACAGAGGTGTCATGTGACGGTATTATAGCTTGAAAGCGGGTGATGACTGATCAAAGTTGAGTAAATGAGGGAGAGTGAGAGAGGAGATGGTTTCATGTTTGAATTCACTCTGATCAAATTGATGACCTTTTGGTGTACTCTTAACCCGTTGAGGACGAGTCCCGAGTATACTTGGGCAGGGGTCTATGGGAAATGCGTGTTGTAGCAAAATCAGCCTGTCCTCAATGGGTTAAATGTATTCAGTAGTCTCATTGGAGGAATAAAGAGAGAGAGGAGGGCATACTACATAGAGTTACAGGAATTATCTGAAAATATCAAGTCCAATCAACTATTACTTCTGCTTGACGTATGTGAGTCAAAAACCCACAGCTGACAAGAGTTATTTTGCGAGTAGGTTAATGATGATGCTATGGAGTACGCTTCTCAATGATTCAAAGTTTTGAACTTGTACATGTGGGTTGTGTCTGTCCAGCTAACTAGACTGTGTATTGCTTTGGGAAGAAAGAGGCTTAATGGTGCGCCTCCTTATTTTTTATTTATCTATTTATTTTATTTATTTATTTGTTTATTTATCAATTAATTGATTCATGTATGTATGTATGTATGTATGTATGTATTTTGTTTATTTATTTATTTATTTATGTATGTATGTATGTATTTATGTATTTATTTATTTATCTATTTACGTATGTATTTATTTGTTTATTTATTTATTTCATTTTTATTTTTTTATTCTATTATTTTTTTTATTTTGCTTTTGAAACACCAGTTATGATTGAGGTGAGAATATATTCATGGAAATTTCAATGAATAGATTGGTTCTGTAATGTATCCAGATTTTATGCATGCTCTGCTCACAAATGTTGCCTGTAACAACCACAAAGCTTACTGGAGTCGAGACTTGCCCTACGTAGCAATAGCTAAGTGAATTCCTGCCTAGGGAACGTAATAGAAGGGAGCAGGTGAATGAAATGCTTTGTTAATAGGCTATAGGAAAAGAAACATCAATAAATTGTAATATATTTACAGAAATGGTGTATTGCCAAACTTTTTAGCTGTTAGTTTTCTAGTTCTCTGCTTGATGTCACCTTTGATACTTGGCATGGTGAAGAAAAAGAAGGAGAGAGAGGAAAAAAGAAAAGAAAAAAGGACCCTGATGTGTTTTGATGATAGTAAAATAAGAGAAGGTGGAGACTTTAGAAAGAGGATGAGGGGGAGAGGAGAGAGGGGAGCAAGAAAAAGTGGAGGGGGGCAAAGTCTTCCTGGGTTTTATGCTTGTCCAAGGTCCCTTCTGCCAGGGCCTGATAAGGTTGCTGCGTTTCTTGCGTGGCTGCGTGTAGTGGAGACGAATGCACATCTCTCCCTCGTGATCCTGCAGGAGGAACGAGAACCGGCGTTGACTTTCACTGCACCATGGAGAACGAAAGAGTGTTGCCGGGGGAATAGGAGACAACGGCCCTAAAAGTGTCGGGATGATTACAAGTTTCGTGTAGCTGAAGCAATCCCCATAGAACTTTTGTCTCTGTTTTGTGGTTGTCAAACTCAGTATCTGAGCGCTGCACTTTATGATTCTTGAGTGATGATCTCCACAAGGGGGAGAAAATGCTCTCATGTAGATATTAGTTTCAAAACCAGAGTGCAATGTTTTGTATCTTCAGTCCTCTGTAGACCTACAAAACTTTTTCTAAAATATTAGAACCTTAGTGAAGAAAGGAATAAATCATTGGAAGAAAAGGAGTGTAAAACGGAGAACACTTCGGAATAGCACAGTGGCTGGACCTGTTAATCTGTGGATTGTGCAATTAAGAAGATGGAAGTGAAGATTTTCTGTCCTCCGGTAAGTATGGTAGGGATGAGAATATTTGTGCATAAGTTTGTTTGTTTGTTTGTTTGTTTGTACTAGGCCAGATTCCTTTATCAATTTCTTGCGACAAGGAAGAGGTTCCTATATCATGTCTTGGCAGTGCCCATTTGTCACACAAGCATGAAGGTGTTGCTATAAAGGGCACTGAAGATGGGACATCCATGCTGGCATCTATGCTAATTACTGTGGAGTTCTATTTCATTAACTTGGCGGTGTTAATACAGCAACAAACTAGTAAAACTTTTGCAAAACTGGAAAACATATGAAAATCATTACTGTTCAGCTGTTCTGAAGGCATTTAAGAAGACACTTGTCAGTGAGATACATGATATATATGTAAATGTGAATGTCATATTAGCATGATGCTGGTTTGATGATCTTTACTGGTATGGTGTGTAAAATTTTGCCCATCTCACAGTTTATCAGCGCCTATCCTTTCCCCAGATTTTGCTGAAGATTTATTGTGGACATTATGTTAATATAGTTTTAAAAGACAAAGGAAGGCCATTTTTCTCTTTTGATCAAAAAAGAGAAGAGTGCAAAAGTTGGTGTAGTTGTTGTTGAAAATAATTAGAATTTTTCAGCTCATGATCTCAATTTGAGCATTAGTTATTTTGTTTTCCCTGAAAGGAAACCTTAATGTTATTCAGAGTGTTGTAGGCCCTTTGTGATGCTTGCTTTAATTTTTCAGTAACTTCTGTTGATTTAGATTTCACTGATTTAAGTGTGCTGTGATCATGGAGAAAATTCTCTCAGCAATTACCTACACTTTGAATATAAATGAGCATTGTTGTCTGATTTGTGAATATATCCAGGACTGATACAAGTGCACTTCAGAGAGTAAAGTGAGTGAGGGAAAGAGAAAGTGATATGGAGAGTTGGCAGTGGAGAGGCCGGGCACGTGTGTCACTGGTCAGGACGAGTGAAGTGACAGAAAGCAGGAGGGTACCACGAAGAGGACACGAGTGGCGGAACGTCCTTTTGAATTTGACCGCCCCGTTTCACACAAATTGAGATTTCCTGGATGTTAGTCCCACTGGCTTCTGTCCCTGTGGCATATGCACAATTTAGTCGGTCCAGTCAGTCTCGATTCCAGACCTTTGCTGCTTTTCATTAAAAATGACGCGAGTGTATTAAAGTAGTCTCGATCTGCAAAAGTAGTCTTGATCTGCTAGGGTTTGAATGTTATGATGCTTTTAAAACTGTGACTTAAAAAAAACAAAGATGTTATTCTTGCTAATAATTACGACATTGTAGAGTGTTTGGAAGGAGATGAGAAAGTGAAAAATTGAGAAAATTTTTATTCTCAAAAAGTTTGTACATGTAGATATTCTGCCAACCACTGCATCTTTGCCTTGAGAAATTGTTTCAGCCGTGCCAAGTACAAGCGTTCCTTAAATTTCTACCCTTTGGTGCCTCCCCACGTCCAGTAAGTGACTGAGCAGTGAGATATTAACAGTAAGTGACTGTGAGGTATTAAGAGACCACTGTCATTGATTCCACATTTTCAAAATCCATCTTAAAACTATCTTCAGCTATTGCTACATTGCCTTTGCCCATCACTCAATTTGAAAGATGATGTCGATAGAAATGTCTCTTGTTGCTAAGGCAACATTATGATGGATATTTGAAAGACTTGCTTCTTGTTGAAAGCTTTCCCATTTTTTGAAGCATTTCCTTATTATTTCTGTCTATCATTTGTGAAGGGTGGCTATTGAAGTGTGCATTGGGAGTAGAATGCCTGCTGTGAGCTCACATGCACGCAAGCAACACATACAGAGCAGACTGCAGAAAATTTTTCATGAATTTCGGATGCAAAGAAAGACGTCTTTAGACTTGGTGATGTAGCCTTCAGGGAGCGCCAATGAGATAATCCCACGGTGATTCCTGCCCACAGTGTGAAGTGCCTGCTTACACAAGTTCAGCCTCGGCATTAAAAAAAAAAATGTGGAGCGCTGCCTCACATATTACACGTGCTCCAATTATAGATCCCTGGATTCGGAAACGAGGGTGTGGCTTGGGTTAAAAGTGGGCCAATGGGTTTTACAGGCAGCAAGGAGGAAGGGGACACGCACAAGGTATCATTGAGTAGTTCAATATCAGTGCAAAAAGTATCAAACTGTACTTTAGGTCTTTATTTATGTGCTCATGCAACTAATCTCCATAAATGCTTATTTAGTAGCATTCGCATCCATGCAAAATCATGTAAAATTGTCTGCTCCTTTAATAGTGAGTATACAATGTAGATGTTGGCATTACAAAAACTTGCACATTGATGCTAAATGGTTAAATACCCAGTTGATTTTTTTTTTCCTCTGGAGTAGCTATACCTATAAGCTGTGACAGTAGCTCTTCTGTAGGGAAATTGGAAAGTACAGCTTTAAATTCATCAGACATTTTGCTCGTTGCCACCTTGTGTGACAGAGGGTGAAATTACATGTATGATATGAATTTATGAATACTTCATGCGGTAATATCGGCCCACATGTGCTCGTGACTAGCTCTCGAGGGGTTTAATGTTTTTGAATTAGATTACCTTATCGCGAGATGAAAAGCTGGCAGTTTGTCATAAAGATTCACCCACATACACGTAACTCTGTGGAGTTGCTCTGGGGATGCATTGCGTGCTTTGGCACAACACCCAGACTGTGTCATGTGAGTGGTTCTCATTGTAGAGATAAGCACAGTCGGTGTATTACAGAGAGGTGTAACCTTTACGACTAGTCATGGGTAGCCTAGAGCTTGATGGCGTGAAAGGGAAAATTCATACCATTATATTTCCTTCCTATGAGGCAGCATTGATATTAATTGATATTTCAAGAATTAATCATGTTTGTATTCATTAAACAAATCTTATTACCAAATAGTGCAAATGGGTCAGGTTGGGTCAGGTAAATGGACTATTCATCAATCCCAAACCAAGTGAAAAAAATTGAAAGAAATTCTCCAAACAGCAGAATTTTTGTGAATATATATGATGTACTCACATTGACATCAGAATGATCAGGTTATCATGAATGGAACTGAATTCTGTATACGCCGAATATTTCACAAGGTTTACACTTGTATATTTTTGCCAGTCAGGTGCTATTCGCGATATTAAAGACACGCGAAAATACTGACTCTGATCCCAATGTAAATGTGACATATGCGTGTACACTTCTCCGTTCAGTACAGGACTCCACGATCGTGAATTTAACCAGTCGCGAAATTGTCAGGAATTCCATCGCGAAAATTTAGACTCACGAAATACATTATATGGTGTATACAGTACTATGTAGTACCGGTACTTGACCTGTGTGGTTGGAAAGGTTTAGAATCGCTATTCAAAAGGAGATTGGTGCTTTCGTACCTCAACTTGATAGAGTTTTATCTTGCAATAATACAAAAACCTGATGCCTCCTGAAAAAAAAAATCATATATTTTCACACAATACTACATCATTGGTATTGTTTTCACTCAGAAGTCCCCCCCCCTTATTCCTTTCTTCTCTCTCTCTCTCTCTCTCTCTCTTCCTCCTTGCCTCTCTCCCTATTTCTCCTTTTTAGCGCAGACTGACTACAAATTGTGTATCATTATGCATACAAAGGATTATGTTGTTGAATTGCCAATGCAATGATTCACTGTTGATTTACAAGGAGCCTGGTTTTGGCCTTGAAACATCATGATCCTATACAATATTCATGCCTGGTACGTATTGGTCTTTCTATTGTGTTGGTGATCTGGAGTTCAATGTTATTGTTATGATAGTAACTGAATTTGGCACATATATTGTCTTTGCTGCAGTGGGTGTATTTGGCGTTTATACCTCATTGCTTTTTAGCTCTGTTTTGAGGAATGTTTTCAATTTTATGTACAATATACCTTGTGCATCAATAATCAGGTAAATTTCAAATGTCATTTGTTAAATAAACTGAGTTTTAGGCATATGTTATAATATGTAGGTAGATCGCATGGTGATTAAGTATGTCATTGTTATTAAATGAGTATATTGAGAGCTTTAGGAGTAGATATGACCCAAACATTCTTAATAGTATATAAGCTGATATAAATGAAAAATGAGCACAGAAAATGGGATTCCATCCAGATTGCCAAACAAGTGCTCTTGCTGACTGAGCTATGGAAAGCCCTTAACAGTGTTGATCCCAGGAACCCCTTAATTTTTAATGCTCATATTATGGTCAGAAGCTTACATAAATCTGACATAAACCCGAAGGATAGAATCAACTTGGGGGAAAATGTGAGGGATCACTGGGTGATGCAGCTTTTTTAAATAAATGTAAACAAAGAGAAAGCAACCAGAAGGATGTATAGTATGAATTAATAATGAGCAAAGAAAATGGAAATTCATCATGATTCGAACCTGAGACCTCCGGATTATAAGTTGAATGTTTATCTCTCACATTGTTGTTATGTAGGGTTCCTCCTGTATATGTCGAATATTTCATGAGGTTTTTATTTTGCGAATTTCGCGAGTCAGGTGCTATTCGCGAAATTAAAGACACGCAAAAATATTGACTCTGATCCCGATGTGGATGTGACGTACTCGTGTACATTTCTCCGTTCAGTACTGGACTCCACGATCGCGAATTTAACCACTTGCGAAATCGTCGAGAATTCCCGATTCGCGAAAATTTAGACTCGCAAAATATATGGCATACACAGTAAATCATCGTTTATATGTAGGTGATATGTCGAGTTTACATCTCATTATTATAATGAAAGTTTTATTTGGTGCATACTTGCTCACTTCTTGGAAGGCCATATTTAGAATATGTGTCTCAATTAGCCCACCGTGTTTACAAAGTCGCCGTGAATATCCCCAAAAAGAGTTCTCGGAACATTATATGTTGGCAGACAGATTTTGGCAGGGTGCCCTCTTCTGGCAGGCGTCCCATCTGATCAAAGCAAAGATACGAGGGACTATCTCACATACACTCAGACCTTCGCTGTGTGACTCATATGAGGAGTGGAGAATTTGAAAAAAAAAATGGAGCAAAAGCTGCTCAGATTTCTCTTAAACGTTTTTGACATAATCATTATGTTGCTGAGTAGGTGTAGGGTGTTACTGGTGTGTGCTTGCATTGCCATTTTATGTTATATGCACATTGGTACAGAAAAAGAAAAATGCAATAAATAGACCAGTGACAACCATGACTGCAAAAGACAACAGTTATGGCAACTTTGTAAAGGAATCTACTATAAATATGCTCTGTGGTAGTGTGAATAGAAAGCTGTATAATTTTTGTTTTAATATCTCTTACCAGTATAGATAATGATCCTGATGGTGATAATGGTGATAATGATATTGATGATTATAATGATAATAACATTAATAATCATAATGATAAGAATATCAATAAGTGATAATGATAATAGAAATAACTCATAAGTATATTAGTAATGATGATAACAAAACCATGGCATTTTTATCCATGGTAGCCACTTTATTATGAGGACTTTTCCATTGTATTTTTCACAATCAATTGTGTTTTTGTACTCTTTAAGTATTAGTACTGGAAGTAGAGTCCCTGAGTAAAGCAATGGGTAAATGAGTACATGTCAGTGATGTAGCTAGTATTCTCAGCAAAGAATAGAGAATGTGTGATGTGACTACAATTTAACATTGATGGGGGGGGGGGGGGGTAACCCAACATATTGGTCAACTGAGTTTATCTACTCCCCTGGGATGAAACTTCAGAAGAGAGCTTTTATCTGAATGATTTTATTCAGTTGTAATTTTTCGATGGCTTTAGTATTTCTGTACGCACTTCTCCTATAAAGGGGGGGGGGGGGGGGGGGGGGAGCGCATTGCTTGTTCTTGCTCTTAAACAATTTTTTTTTTAGCCCTGTATTTGTAAGGCTTCAATGACATTTTAATGAAAACATCGTGCCTTACTCTTGCTCAGTTCTATATTATCCATGTATTATTTTTTTTCTAGTTTATAAAGTGTTTCATATAGCTCTCAGAAATTAGGAGGATTTAGAAGTGTATTATCCAGTCAAAGGGGGGGGGGGGAGAGGAGGGGGGTTCTTGTCATGAGTTTTACACTCCTTTGCTGGAAATTGCAGCATCACTGGTAATTGGAGAGCACAAACATACTCGTGTTCCATCACCAGGACAGAATGCGCAGAATACGCCGCTCCAAAATGATTAAGGAACTTGTTTCGCCTGCTGCTGTTTCCTGTGTCCATGGCGACACTAATTTTCTGCATTTCCTCGCCTCTGTCCCTGTGATTTGAGGGGCTTGGTTTGATTGACACAAGATTCCTCCCTTCCCTTGGAAATTTATTGATGATCCCTTCATGATGTTATCACCTAAAGGGGGGTCCGTTAAGGCGTCATAGATTTTCGTATCAAATCCATTTGCTCAATCACATTTGTTATGTCATTTGAACTTTTCTTAGAGAGCGATTCTTTGAAGCCCTGGCTACTCTTCACAGATTTTTTTTCCTCTCTTGCCTTTCCCCCTCTCCTAGAAAGTCTGTTCTTTAGGGGGAGTGAGTTGTTTCTGAAATAATTGATGGATTCAAGTCATTATATGTAGAGTAGAACCTTAAGCTTAACTTAGATTTAGCTGAAATTTAATCTGTCACTTCAGTTAGTTTCTTCTTGCTCGTCCTTCATGACTCTGAATTACCTGCACTGCATGTACCTTTGATTTTGATATAAGAATTCATATGATAAATTGTGAAAATGAAATATAGATAGAAATAATTTTTTAAATAAGATTTTGAGGGAGATATTCAAATTCTCAAATGCATGCTGCAACTGGAGAGATAACATCAAGAACTTTTGTGACATATGCTGTATCATTTATTTCCCCCAGTGTTTTAGTACTGTGGTTGTAATATTTTTGATTTTGTTAGTGATTATAATATTTGTATAAATTCATATTATTTTTCAGTAATGTTAATTTTTTGGGAGTGTCATTCTAAATAGTGTTTTTGTACATCTTTTGGAGGGGTAGGGAAGGGAAATCTTTCTTTGATTTTGAAGTTCAGTGTGATTCTGCATGGTCTGCTTTTATTATTAGAGATGTAATTGTGTTTGTTTGTATAAGTATCTGCCTTTTATTCTGGGCAGATTGACCCATAGTCCCTGTTTAGCCTTCACTGTGATGACCTGGGCAGTTGTCCAGCAAATGTTGGATATATTCCATCAGACTGCAAATCTAACCCATCCTGTTTGCATTAGGTGTCGCATCATTGGTCTAATGAATCTATGAAAATTAAAGGCCCTAGACTTAATATGTACGGGTCAGTATGATCATGTGATTTTTATTGATGAGGGGATTACCCTGTGCCTTGTTTTTAACTGACCAAAATTAGTGATATTTTATTGTCTCTTGGACAGGTCAGGAGCATCACTCAGTGAGATTTTCCCCTCTACTGCCATTCCCCACCCTCATCATAAAATTTAACCATAAGTCAAGGGTTAGGGTTAGGGTTAGGGTGAGGGTGAGGGTTACTGTAAAACATGATGTATTCGCGGCACAAAATTTTCGCGAATTGGAGCCGACGGCCTTTTTCATAGCAAGAAATTTTCGCGAATTGCCTCTTGCGTTCAATGCATATAGTGTAGATAAGAAATTTCGCTTGCATTTTAATTTCGCGAATCTTGGCGCTCGCGAAATTCGCGAAATTAAAATGCACGCGAACATTTCTCGTTTTACAGTAGTTGACTAATACTTTTTTTTATATGAGTAGAGAAATATGTTTTGCTATTTAAGTTTTCCGAACGATCTACTGTAAAACCATAAATTTTTGCATGCATTTTAATTTTGCAAAATCAAAATAAACGTTAAATAATTCTTTTCTACGCCAGATGCATTGAATATAAGTAGCAATTCGCAAAAATTTCATGCCATGTGAAAGGCTATTGGCTTCAATTTCTTTTCCGGCATAGATTGATGACGTCATTACCAATGTAGCTGGTAGAAGTTCAAATTAAGGTGATGTGAGTAATGATAATGATAAAATAATACCCGTAATGATTGTAGCAATAACGATCATGATCCTTAAACTACCAGTACTACTGGGGATAATGATTTTATTGATCATATTACAACTAATGTTACTATCATTATTGTTGATTTATCATTGTCATGTGTTACTTTCACCACTTAATCAGAACCAAGACATGCTTAATCAGACCATATGGTGTGCTCCCGTTTCAACAAACATAGTTCTAATGACATTTTGTTACTTTGGAGTGAACATTCAGATTTCCAAATTATTATGGATATATTTTCATATACTTTATGTGTTTGGCTATGATGAAAGAAGAAGACTACTGGTCCTGAAGACTTTGTTATGCTGGAAGTTGCCTGTATTTTGGTTGAAATACTTTTGTTGTCCCTCATGAATGCCTAAGGCTATTTCATCAACTTTCACATGTTTGAAACGTGTTTCAATACCCACTATCAAAACGCGTTGTTTGTAAACGCCTTTGAGATCTCGTTTCTCGAGTTGTTGCATTTATCAACTCTGTCGTGAATCGATTGGGAGGCCTTGTCAGTGCATAGCTTTACCGCTCAAATTGACCTAAAGAGTGATGTGCAGTTGGCAGTGGTTGGCGTGGGCAGGTCTGAGCTGTAAACGTGTTTCAAAACAACTTTTAGTTTTTCGACTTTACAGAAATGCGTTTCTGGCTCAAATGCAGTTGTGATTGCACTTTTTTTTTTTGGCATTTCAGAAATGCGTTGTATACCCTATAATCAAAAGAGCTGTATGTCTATCAACTGCCCAAAACTCTGTGAAAGTTGTTTGGAAACCTTAATTCTGTGCCAGAAGTGAGTTGATAAATGCACCCTAAAAATGGTAACTATATCCAGAGAAATGGCTTTGATTTCCTCACCAAAATGGTTACTTCTTAAAGGACAAGTCCACCTTCATATACACAAGGATTGAGGGAATGCAGCAATATCAGTAGAACACATCAGTGAAAGTTTGAGGAAAATTGGACAATCTGTTCAAAAGTTACGAATGTTTTAAGTATCTGCGCAGTCACTGCTGGAATAGAAGACTACTACAGTGTATGATGTCACGTGCGTACAACTATATAAGGAAAATAAAAAGAGAATTTCACAAAACTTTAATTTTTGAATAAAGTGCACATTTCTTCGATTTGCTACTGACGTATGTTAAGGGTAATATTATTCCCCCTGCCTTCTGAAAGAGAGAAGTCGAGTGTTCTTTTGTTATGCGAGAAAAATGGAAATTTGTTGAATTTTCTTTATTCTTTCTTTATATCGTTGTACTCATGTGACATCACAAGCTATGGTAGTCTTTTCATCCAGCCGTGACTGAGCAGAAACTTCAAAAATTCATAACTTTTTAACGGATTGTCCGATTTTGCTCAAACTCTCACTGATGTGTTCTACTAATATTGCTGCATTCATTCAACCCACATGTCTATGAAGGTGAACTTGTCCTTTAACCAATGCTGAGTACATTCTACCACTTGTGTGACCTAAACCTTTGCAGATTTGCAGTAAGACTATAGTTCGTGGACAACACACAAGATGATTGCATTGTGCTGGCAGTAGTATTGAGTGCCGTCAGCTTCTACCTGCACATGCACTTCTATTGCCATTATGTCTCTGAGAGTCATCGTGTACATTTTGCCGTTGATATTAGTCGGTACGATAACTCAGCATGGTTATGTGTAAAGCACTTATATGTTGTTTCATTTTGGGTGATTTACTTGAATGGGAGTCCCGACCAAACCAAGAAAAAACTGTTTCCTGACTCTTCTCAATTAACGGTGCCACTGTATTACTTTCATCATTATGAAGATATGATGATAGCTTATCTCTGTGATATTAATGCCATTTTTGGTGCACATCTTAGCTATGTTTACAGGAGGGCCATGTCATAGCCTTCCTAAACAAATTTCCCCCTCAAAACAACAACAGCAACAACAACAATATGTTGAATTACAAGAATTAGAGCATAGAATACTTGTGTGAAGTAAAAATTACAAGTTTTGTGCAAAGCAAGTTTAATGTGCCCACATGATCAAGACCTGAAGAAAAGGAGGTGCACAGAAGATGCCATGTTCATCATTTACTAGTATACACATGACCATTGTTTTTGCAATATTACAATTTTGCCACAATCATTACTAATCTATTGTGTTTATTTTCATCCCGACAGTCGGAGACAAAGCAGTTGTCATCATGTCTTGGTAAATTCTTCTCCTTGTGAGCCCCAAAAGTTCTACTCAGCGTATCATTCAGCCTTATCTGTTGAGCTAATGTTAGGTCTGCCGTTATTCAGACCTTTGATAACGGACGTGAATGTGACACAAATTTAACTGTCATATGATGACTAGAGTTATAAATAGCCTGTCAAGCTCCCTATCCCATCCCCCTAACCCCCCTCCCTCTCCTCTTGCTGCAAGGGAGCTGGCTACTGCGTTGATCCATACCCCTCCCCCCAACCCCTCTCTTCAAAAACCTCATCCCGTTTTGCAGTTTAGTCATCCCCTTCAAATATCACCCTGCTCTCCCTGTGCCTTGCTAAACAAAAGGGCTGTGTGTAACTTTTTAGCTCGCCTTTTGTGCCAGCTGATCTCCAGGATAAAATTACTTTCCTCCACGGCCAAAGATAGCCGAAACAAGCTGAACGCGAAAGCTGCAGCCCCGGCTCTTTAAATAGTTGGAATGCATCAGGCGCTCGCCTGCAACAATGAATGATATATTCTCCATGGCGGATCAATTATAACGGGATACGCTAATTAGTTCGCCAAAGGAACACTGCGACACTCTGGGATTTGGTCTTGGATTGTAGGGAAGCACCAGGCTCTAGACGGTTGGAAGTGAGCCGTTTATTCACTCGATGAAAAGTTGCGATACATCACCTCATGTTGACTCCCTCTCATTCTGTTCAGGCATTTTGAGAGATAGAAGTGTCTTTGGGAAGTCTTGTGATATCATACAATACCTGTGAATTTCAGATATGTTTTCCAACCAAGATGATCATCCTCATTGACCATGGACCTGAGATCCGTCAGTTCGGCAGGGTGTTATCTGTTGTATATTTTGTAATCAGTCTCCGCCAGGGATGATGATGAGTGCATTGTGGGATATCAAGATATAACAGACGAGCAGTTGTGACATATTTGGAGTTTTATTTCATATTTGGTAGCGAATGAGCAGACCTCTGTAACTGACCATCCAGTCTTTGGAGACATTGAGAGTGATGATGATGCTAATGATGATGGTGTTGCCATGGTGATATCAGATATGCATCTCTGACACCCATACAGTAACTGTCGGGCAAACTCAAATTGCCATTTTGCACAAATTCCATTATCCCATCCATTGGGATGCTGCTTTTCTTTCTGGTTGTCTCGAGAGGAAATGTTGGCTCAAAAGTAGTGATATGCTGCAACATCATCTAAAAGGCCAGGCAGCGGTCAATTTGCCATACAGTCTTGGGAGAAAGTCATATTGGAGCATCAAATCCTCAACAGGCTAATCTTTTTTTTCTGCATGTCATTGACTCGCGTGTTCATCCCCAGTGGGAAAAGTTGAAACAGAGAGCCACTATTTGGCTCTCAAGACCAGATCGTTTCCTCACAAATGCAAGATATCCTCCCATAGGCCCACAGACAAAAATCTTCTAAAAAGGGGGAAAAAACAGAAACAGTAGGAAATTTTGTCAAACAACTGAACTCTCTCTCAGCTGCAGACTTATGACTAACAAGTTTCTTAATCCTACCCAAAGTACTGTGTTCCTACTAGCAGTGGGGGAAAAAAATGTTAAAACCACACTTTTATTACTGCTTTGTTTTCTCTTTCCGAGCTGTTCATAAAGAGCTTTCCTTTTCTTTTTTTTAATGAGGAGAAGCTATCTTTCCATCAACTACTTGCATTAAACATTTCTGGTGACTGAGGAATTTGTACTTTTTTTCCCTTTTTGGTGTGTGGGGAAAGGTTCATTAAGGATGACCATAGAGTGCGGTATGTGACACATGTTTAGAACATAGCCTCTGAGAGAGAGGGGGTTTGCCTTGGGCTGAATGAAGGGTGCCATTTGAGGAAGGAAGTTTAAAGTGAGGGAGATCTGTCACCTGTTCTTATCACAGCGCCCTGCGATAATAAGCCAATATCTGTTTAGCGTTGCCGTCGTCGGGCACTCTTATGAGGATCCTTTCACTTGTGGACGCATGGACTATCTTCGGCTACACTTGTGATCTTTCTACTCACACTTACACACGCAGTGTGAAGTGTAACTTCATTCCTTGTGTTCCTGTTGATGACTATCTTTACCTTTGATTATGGGACAGTTTTGAGGGCATAAGATCACCACTTTTTGACGGGCTGTAATATGGGACGGACGCCTTCTGCGTGCATGGTGTTGACAAAGTTTCTCGAGTGTGCTCGTAAGTCTCAAGGAGAGTTCTGATGCTTAGTGGAGATATCTTGGGTTGGAAATAATTTGGAAACAAGCAAACAAACAGACAAACAAATAGACAAAACATGTTTCGGCAGGTGAAGAGTGTGAGGGAAGCGGACTGGACCGGGAGACACAGGTCGGCGAATTATTCGCCCGTTGATATCGAAGTATATCGTAAGGTGAGTAGACTTTATTGGATTCTGTTGTGCAGCATTGCCTTGCATCATCATCCTTGTTGAAGAAAGGTTTTGCATGGAATCATTTTTTGGGAACCCAGTCAGCCAGGGAAACGACTAAGCCCCCTCAAAGGCAAAGTGAATCAATTGAAGAGATGTGTGATATCTAGGGTAAGCAATCAATTATCCTTTTTTGAACAAAAAAAAATTAAAAACTCATCCTGTCATGAAAATATTCATTGAAAATATTACCGTGGAAGCGAAGAGGCTAAATTGCAGAATAGCAATACAACTCTTCAAGTTAGAAACATGGACAATTTAATATAAAAGATAAATTCCCAATGAGTTAATTAGTGATAAAGAGACAAAAAAAAGTATATGTACCAAGAACAGAGATAGTCAAAATCATTCAAAGGAAAATTGATTGATCTTGCTATCATTCATATACCTTGATAACCACAAGTGAAAAATTAGATACAAAAAAGAAGTAAAATCAATTATTTGATGTAAAATTAGGTTAAAAAAAATACAAGGTCCTTCTCAGCACAGTGCAAAAATAAAACTGCATTATGTGTCAGACAGCTGACACAAAACTCATGTAAGGTCTTTGGACAAGTCATAATCATTGATATTGAAGATCATGGCATCTTTAAAGGTAAAACCATGGAGCTACTAACATTAGTAGCTCCATGGTAAAACGTATGTAAAGTTTGTGCAGGCACAAAAATGACACATGTTGACTCTTTCAGATACGTTCAGAGATTGGTTTTATTTCACTATATTCTGTGTGACACGTCAGTGGCAATTATCTTGTCATGGCCGGTAGGTGCAGAAACTGCAAAAACTGTTGATTTTTGCTACAAAATGGGGACATATGCATAAGAATTGTGTGAAATAACGATGTGATAACACAATTTCAGTCAGGTAACGACGGAAATGTGAAGCATTACCCCATAGGGTACGCTTGAAGTATAGCAATCTCAGAGTGTTCCTGATCGTGGTTGCTACATGATATTTAATTCATCTGTTATATCAATAGGAATATATCGGGCCATAGCAGCATCCATTGTGCAAAAGTGCATCATATTCGCAGCTACTGTATGTTTTATCTTTAATAAAAGTCTGCTTCATGTACATGTGGTATCAGCATGAGATTGAGTCATGGAATGATGGCCATTTATTATTATTATTATTATCATTTTATTTTTTGTTTTTTGTTTTTTGACTGACAGTCATGCGTCTCTCCAGATAAAATCTGGAACAGCAGTTTGTTCCAATAATGTGGAAACAAGATATTTTGAGATGATGCCCCCCCCCCTTGGAACCAAGTTCACCAGAAGGTCAATTGTATCTCCAAGGTTTTGCTGATAGTCATGTTTGCATGGGCCAGGGTTGTAGAAGCAGTGGTTGCTAGTGTGTTGTCAAGAGTTCTCTGTGAAATTATTATTTGCTACAATTCTGTGCTTTGACCGCAAGGCTGCTGGCATAGTAAGCAACCACAAGAATGGGCATCTGCTCTGAAACTTTAAAGGGATGGTATAGGTTGGTTAAGATGGAGCTTCAGGTTTCCAACTTTTCTGTGAGATAATGAGAAACCTTTGTATAAGATATAAAAGAGCATTGAATTCTAAGAGGAATTTAAAGTTTATTTGCTGAAAATTGGCTTTGAAATGGCTGAGATATCCAAAAACAAAGAGGTCCTGATAAAAGGACCACTTTGTTTTACTTTGTTTTTGGATATCTCATTAGCCATTTCAAAACAAATTTTCATCAAATAAACTTCAAATTCCTCTCGGAATTGTATGCTCTTTAATATTTCATGAGTGGTTTCTAATTATCTCTCAAAGAAATTAAAATCTCAATCCTGCATCTCAACCAAAACTGTATCATCCCTTTAAGCCCCATCTACTGTAAAACATGATATATTTGCGGCACGAAATTTTCGCGAATTGGAGCCGACGGCCTTTTTCGCGGCAAGAAATTTTCGCGAATTGCCTCTTGCGTTCAATGCATATAGTGTAGATAAGAAATTTCGCGTGCACTTTAATTTCGCGAATCTTGGCGCTCGCGAAATTCGCGAAATTAAAATGCACGCGAACATTTCTCGTTTTACAGTATATGATAATGTGACTAATGATAGATTAACTTATTCCCAGTGATGGTCAAGGTATGCAAATACTTTAGAAATTCTGTCACTGTCCACTGAAATTTTGAGAAGACATATCAACATGGACCAGTTTAATAGCCCATTGTGGCACAGAAATTTTTGGAAAGATGTGGAAACTTTCCTGTTGTTCTCAACTGAGAGTTGCTCTGCTATCTTTATCTTGTTTCGTTTTATGAGTGTGTGAAATAGTGTTTCATGCATAATGATAATTATGAATGTCTTCAATTCTTCAGCATGTCAGCTGATTTTTTCGGTAATGATGCATACCCATATTAACATTTGTAGGACTGACGAACATATGGACCCATTTTGAACACATTATTCCTGAACCTCAAGAGATTTACAGTCTCGTCAATGCACTGCTGCAGAGCTCATCTGTTTTAAACTACTTTTGGTCAACCTTTTTATGGAATTTGATGCTTCCAAGGATGATATTCTCTGCCAAAAATAAAATAAGATGTGGGATAATGTGAATGGGAAATGTAGAAAGGTGTTTTCTCCTTTGAAATTAAACAAGAAAAGCAAATCATGAATTGTCATGTGCACTTACACACCATGTACTTACTATAAAAACATGCAATGACACAGTGTTTTATAAAACAATGATGTCTAAAGAAGAAACAATATTCAGATACCCAGACCACACTGAAGATGCTCTGTGTAAAAAAAAAAGTAGCTTGAATTTTGCAACAAAAATAGCATGATAAAGGAGAAAGAGTAACTGATAGTGAAGATTTTCTGGAATAATGCCAGTGAAAGAGCTCATCAAAATTATGTTTCATCTTCAAGAAATTATCTATTGTTCTCATGCAATCACTTAATAAGTGAGCTCTTTTGAAAGAAAGTGAAATAATTAGAGGGGGAGATGGACATTTTGCTTGAAAAGTTTAAGGGCTATCTTTTCAATAAATTTGAGAGGCCTTGACGGAAAGAAAATCTCCCTCAAAGGTCCCCTTGAAGTACGCTTACATACAGAAGCTCTGCGCTAATCATAGAAGACAATTGTGTATATACATCCTGGCAATATGCACGTTGTTCAAAGGGTAAATACAGCTTTCACCTTGAGCAAGGAAATCTGCTATTAGGGGGGAAAGATATCCCCATTTGATCACTAGTGATACCGCGCTTTATCCCCTCCGCTTCTCGTTGTTCTTAGCTGGGATTGAGCGTGTGTCAGTTGGGAACAGTCGTGTGATCTGAAACCCAGTCTGACGAGGGGGGCTTAGCGGTTATTTCCCTTTAACGTTACCTCCCTGGGATGCTAATTATTGATGACTGCTCTGATAATCGCACTGTGTATGGCCTACAGCTGGTGTTGTGTTTAGCTGCTAATGAAACATAATTCTCTGGACTACTTTGTTGAATATATCAGTCAGACATTGAAACGTATCTGGCTCTAATGTCTGCTACTGATTCCAACATACCCTAGTAAGAATATTCATGGACAGAGAATAAAAAGTTTGGAGACTTAGATCTATCTTCTGTTGCTTTTTTCACGTGTCCTGCATTGCACTTCTACTTCTTAGACCAAATTACTGTTCATACTGTTACTACTGGTACTACTTCTGCTGCAACTACTATTACTACTACTACCACCACAACTTCTTCAACAACAAGATGAAGTATTTCTACTAGTACTACCATCACCACTGGATGCACTGCTGCTAGTTATATTCACTTTAGTTTACCTAACATAGATTATTATATTTGGATATGGTCATAGAACAATTTAAGGTTTTTTTTTTTTTTTGAGATAGCTGATATTTGTGCGGGTGAATAACTTTGGTGAATATGGCATTGAGTAAAATAGTGATGCCAGTGTTATTGATGAAGAGGATGGCTGTGACATTTATTTTGATGATGATGATGAGGTTGATGATAATGATAATGTCTTATTTTCAAATGGTATGAGAGTTCAGAATGTTAGCAAGCTTTAGATCTGCCATGCAAACACTAAGATGACGTTAATTTGACAGAAAATGGTGCTCTGCACATGCGCCAGACAGCTGTTTTTTCCTCTGTCTAAGCCGGGAGGCCGTGTTTTGGTAGCATTCACACCACAGATCTAAAGTTTTTTATTTATTATTCTTGTCTTCTTTGGACATGCAGGGGAAAACGAAACAGTTGAGTGTCTAAAATATGTCAAAAATAAAGTTGAAAAAAATGTTTAAGTCTGTCTATAGCAATTCATGACCTCCTTCTCAGTATTGTTTAAACGATGAAGAACAGTACTGTTTCTTTCTTTGACTCGAGGATCAAGACTATCATTGAATGTCTTGATAAAACCTGAAATGACATTAGAAGTGAAAAGTGCAGTACACCATGAATATCTTGCTCATTTTGTGTATTTATGAGAAGTTGATATAAAGATGATAAGGAGCTGTTGTGGCTTCAGTGAATGAGACCACAGACACTCAGTCTTGGGGTTCCTGATTCAAGTCCCCCTGGCGGCAGTGGTTGTGCCCTTAACCCGTTGAGGACGGGCTGACTTTGTTACAACACACATTTCCCATAGACACATGCCCGAGTACTCTCAGGACTCGTCCTCAACGGGTTAAAGGCCCAGGCAAGACACTTAATCCGTATAGCTTAGTCCTTCAAAGCAGACTTTAAGCTGCCTATCCCATTGTTGCTTACTTACAAGCATTCATTGCTTTCATAGCTATCACACTGAAAGAGATCAATTCAGATCAGTCCACATTTTACCATCTTTGCTTATATTAGTGTCCTCTGTGATGTGATTTGAAACTTGATTTCTAATTTTAAGATGGGTGTTGTATTCTTCTTTTCTTCAGGGAGCCAGAATATGGGTACGTGACCCAGAAGTGGTCTGGAGAGGAGGAGAGCTGACCCAAGACTTCAAAGATGGAGACAAGACTATAGAAGTGGAATTTGAGGAAGGAGACGTAAGCATATTTGTAGTATAAGTGGAACATAATGCAAAAATTTACATTTTTGGTACTTTCTGCATAGTGTGAAAGCAAAGTATGTATAAATCAAGTGAACATATTGTTTATCATATTTTGTTCACATGAATCTCTTCAATTCCAAGTACCATGTGGACGGGTCAGCATGATCAAAAACATGGAATTCATCTTCCTTGTCTAGGTGAGAATTATATATCACACAGAAATGTTTGATTTTGTTTTGCTTCTTAAAATACCTGATTAGCGAGTTTAGTGAGATATGAGTACATAAGGAGAGTGTATGTCATATATTAATAAACCATATGACAACATTTGTATGAAAAAGTGTAAGTTTTATCTTCATGGAAGTCTTTCAATCTGTTATCAAAGTATAATTAAGTTTGAAAAGGAAGTGCTGTTTGAAAGCAACTCTGAATCTAACTTTTTGGAACCTGTGCCCTACTTATTCTTCACTTTTATCTCTATCTCTTTTTGTGTTGCTCTCTCTCTCTCCTTCAAATTTTTACCTAATATGTACATTGTATGCTAATTTTGTGGTCAAGCAAGTGCATGTAATAATCATAAAGAGAAAATGATGATTATTACAATGATAACATAAAGAGTTTTTACTTTTGATAACCATGATAATGATAGGAATACCAATTAGAATCAAAATAGTGATTATGACCATGATAGTCATGATGACAGTGGCAATATATAGTATGTCCCCCAAAAAAATTACAGTTCGATTTCAGCACTGATAACTTTCTAAATGATTAAACAATCTGAATGCTATTTCCGGGTGTGAAACTATAACTTCTTACTTACATCTTGCAGAAAACCACATTCGATTTGGTTCAGTGGTCACAGAGAAATGTGGATTGTTGTAAAATATGTTGTGGGTTGTTCCTAGCGGGAATATCATTGCTTCCTAATCTGCAATTCACATGTTTAATTAATCCATCTCAATTCTTTTCTCCATTCATTTTGATCGAATGTTTCCAAAAAAAAAATAATAATCTGCAGCAAAAGACAGTCAAGGTCAAGACCAAGGAGGACCTCCCTCCGCTGCGAAACCCGGAGATCCTGATCGGCGAGAATGACCTCACGTCTCTGAGTTACCTCCACGAGCCGGCCGTCCTGTACAACCTCAGTGAGAGGTTCACGAGGAACAGCGCCATCTACACGTACTGTGGTAGGTACTTCGCGAAGGAGAAGAGAGCAAGACGATTACACATTTTTCTATTCATCATTTTGGAAAGTTGGTGGTGCGTAGCTCTTGTTAAAAAAAGGGAAATGCTAAGCTTTTTTGTAAGCTGTTGTGGCTTGGCTGATCAGGCAACTAGCTATTACACACAGGGTCTCTGGTTGAAGTTCCCCATGGCTGCAGCGGTTGTTCCCCTTAAGCAAGGCCCCTTATCCTCATTCCCTAGACTTCAGGTCCTGCCCAGTTGCTATGGAAACCAGGATGGATGATCAAGTTTGTCTTCACAAGAAAAGAAATCTTAGCATGCATGGAGAATGGGGGGGGGGGCACTTTGGCCTAGGGGCCAAGACCTCTGACTTTCAAGCAGAGGTCCCATGTTTGAATCCCTTCAGGTGCCTATAGTATGTCCTTGGACGAGATCTTTTTACCCACATGTCCCTCTTGACCCAGGTGTATAAATGGATACTTGGCAATGCCAGGGTAATGATAAAAACAGGGCCCTCTAGTAGAGCAGTGGCAACACTGAAGAGGCTACCAAGGATAAAGAAGACTGTATCATTATATTATTATCATCGCCATTGTCACCCATCTGGGCATGATACAAGAGATAAAGGAGGGGAGGGGGTATATGCTGCAAAAAAACAAGATATAATTTCTATGTCTTCCTAAAAGGAGGAAATTTAATTATGCACTTCAGCTTTTTCTGTGCTTTGAGTACCAAAAGGCACAGAAAACCCCATAGCATTGTACACACTGTCCAAACTCCCTTGTGCAGAAAGAGTTAAGAATCACGCTGTAGTGTAACCCACCTACAGATGTAGTGGTGTTTCAAACTGGAAAGATATCTTAAGCCATTGATTGCGTGAACTTCATGTGCCATGTAGTAACCCTGTAGGGATTACAGCATCACTGAGGTAAAGGGTTAAATTGCAATCAGGTGAAGGAATTGCCCTTACAAATGAGGATAAACATAAAGCTACAATAAGTGAAACCAAAGCAGTGGTTGAAAAGGGAAAATGAAAAATCTCTGCAATATCCAGAAATTCAATACAAATTCACTCACACGACTTATCTTTCATACCTTAAATTATATAGGATTAAAGTGTTCTCTTCATTTCCACAGACCATTGTTTGTTTGGGTTTTTAAATTAAGATTATAACCGAGACTTCCTTTTCAAATAATCTGACAGCTTTTGTTTAAAACTGGTTTTGCACTTTCCTGCTTGTGATCAGTTTATGCAGTGTTGTGTAAGCCAGTTTTCACATCGGTCAATAATTGCAGTGGAACTTGATTTGTATTTGGATATGATTATTTAATTTGTTTAAACAAAAAATCTTGAATACTAATCTACTGAGAATGTGCAAAGCTGGAGATACTCTCGACAATACAAAACTCATCCCCACAAAGTTATTCCTGCTTAGTGCCCTACCATCATTTGTGGTTTGATAGGATGTTTGGTGAGCTTATGTGGGTCAGACCTGCTGTCATTTGCATTAGCGTTGGTCATACTTACTATTTTTTCCTAGTTCACGTCATTTGTGGTAGGTCAAGGCACAGGTTATCTGGTACTCTTTAGCCCATAAAGGCTGAGCTGATTTTGCTTTAACATGCATTTCCCATAATCATCTGCCTAAGTATATTCGGGACTAGTCTTCATTGGGTTAATAAGTCACATATTAGACTCCAGCTTGCAGCTTTAGATATTTTTACACAATATTTCTGCTGTTCTGGATAGTGGAGCCTGTTCTGCATCAATTTTGCATCTACTGTTGCAAACTTAAATGTCTGACATTGTCCGTGATGGATGGAAAATCAGTAGTGAGGTTTGTTTGTCTTATTTCCATCTGAGAAGATGGCTGGATAGCCAATACTCAGGTGCATTAGCTTGTTTTCTGTGGGGTCCACTTCGATGATAGGCAGACCACTTATAAATTGTAATCTCTCTAACCAATGAATATCACAGTATGACAGGGATATATCAAAGCGTACCAGTATGAAAGAGGGTTTATAGAAACGGTAAATTGATTCAAAATGAAAGAGTGTAATTGACATTGTAGTTGTTACATGACCCGTACAATATTCTGCACCGTAAGAGACATGTGGCACTTTATTCTTCACAATGATGAATTTGAATTTAATATTTGCATTTCCTGTGTGAAAGCCAAGAAGATTATTTCATATTATATTTCTTTATGATATATTAAATCTTTCATGCTTATGTGTTTTTCCTAATCATCCCCTAAACCTTAAAGTGCTTTTTAATATATTTTAAAGTGTTCATGATGTGAAAGGAAATATGCAACATATGCACAGATGATAAGTTATCACTAATTGCTCCAGCTGCAGCAATCCCATTTGTCACAAGCCCATATATATTTATATGACTTTTTATGTAAACAAAATCTAATAGTTTCTTGATAGCAGTGACATAAAAGCACTTAAACCATATGTTATTACCCAGATGGCATAATTTGACAAAAAAAAAGGGGGGGAGATTCACACATAGTTATGCACTGTGAGTCTAGCAGTAAGCAACTTGTCAGCATACAGAAGTACAGTGAATACATGATGCACATGCCCAAACATGCATGTGCACATATGCGTTCAGTCTATGCATACACACTTATACTCCAGCATGAGACCACCATGGTGCTGATTCGTCTTTTAACCCCCCCCCCCCCCCCCCCCAATCTATTTTGGTCCTATTGACTCACGGCTCAGATTTTTTCGCTGGCTTTGAATTACCGCAAGAACTCCTTATGTACTCGCAGAGCGACGGCTTAATTATGTAACGTCTAGCATGGCCAGATGCAGTATATCCTTTCTCCCACTCAGGTTGTAGTGGACATGGCGGCATCATAGGAAATATCAATACCATGCCAAAGTCAGCTTCAGTTTAGTGCTGATAGCTATACCTGGAACCTCATAGTACCAAACTTTTTTTTTTTTCATCAGTCATTCCTGCATGTGTGTCTGTTTACAAGACTGTCATGGTTGAAAATTGGAGTAGGACCTGTCAAACTCTCATCAATAAAGAAAATCAAGGCCTTCATTTTTTTTTTCTGATATTTTGTGACAGTAATCGAAACCTGACTGGGCCGCATGCTTATCTCTGAGGTTGGGTGTAGATAGAATTAATGGTGGAGATGACTAACGTGCATTAGTGCTGATATCTTACTGGTTTCCAAGGAAGCCCATGGCAAAAAAAACCCCAAACAAACAAACAAACCAAAAACCAAAAACAACAAACAAAACCAAACAGACAGAAAACAAAACAAACTTGCCAAGCAAATCCTTAGACTGTTCTTTTACAGAGGAAATGACAAAATACTTAACCTTCAAACTGAAATGCCATAAACAGAAACAGCAATAACAAAATTATTCAAGGTGATTTAAACTTCCATGTTATTGTAAGGTTTGCACATCTCAAGATTGTTTTTGATTTGTGCGAAGGCTTATAGATTTCTTGACAGCATTAAGAGTGCTTTTTTTTTATTACTACAAAATATTTTTTTTTTATTTGAATCCTTCAGAATTCTGTGGGGGTCATTTCACCATCAGATGTATGACTGTTCTTCGAGTGCATGAACCTCTTCATCATTTTTTTTTCTTTTTTTGTTATTACAAATTTAGATTGTCTCATGTTTGGGATGCCTAGGAAAATAAAGCACATGGTTGGAACTCAGGGAATGAGAGATTAACCATTGAGCTCACTGCTTTCATTGAATCATGCAGAGTGGAGGAAAACTATAAAACAGGCAGAATTTTGTTGTGTTTGTCCTTGTTGCCATGTAACAGCTTGTCAGTTTTACAATTTTGTAAGCTAGTAGATCTGATTTCTGTCAGGTGCATTTTCAGTTTGGAAGAAATGGGTGTGAAAATGTATTTTGGCAAAAAAACAGCAGTGTATTTTTGTTTGTTTGTTTATAGAATGGTTGTTAATGTTGTGAGTCTGTAGCTCAACTATGAGACACAGGGGATTGTGGTTTTTTGTGTAATGGCTGCAATTTTAGCATGAGCCAGAGGGGAAGGCTCTAATGCAGACAAGAATGTGTTCTGTGGCGCAGTGGGCGCAAATTGGAGCACGTTACCCGAGCGGTCATGTGACGTCTTGTGGCTTTAATCGAGGATGGGGCTTATGTGCCACGACATGTCTCCTCTGGAACACAGAATAAGGTGGGAGAAAGAAAGATGTTTAGGTTTAGAGCTACGGAGGTGTAACTTCCTGCCTGAGATTACTCAGTGACGCAGCTTGAATGAAAAGATTGGTTTTGGCAGAGGCATCTTCGTTCACAAGACTGAATAGACTGGGATGATTTTGTTGGGGGTGGCATATTAAGTCTTTCTTCAGGGTGTGAGGGGAGAGATTTACAAGCAAATCAAGAAGGGATTTGATGTCAAGGAGAGGCTTGACTCTACTGTGTCATAGCAGTCCATATTTTAGTTTCATATATCCCTATCTATCGCCCCATCAGTATATTTGTCTAGTTTATATCAGTTTCCCTACCTCTATCCCGACTGATTGATTTGACTAATTTGAATTTATTTCCGCTTGGTGTTTTCACCAAAGCAAAGAAACAAAACTGAAAGCAACTCAACTTTTTGTATTTTTATGATGACTGCATCTGTTTCCATTTACATCTGTATATCTACTCATTATCAGCTATCTGTCTATCTACATATCTGTCTGTCAATCTGTCTGTATGTCTATATGTCAATATATACATATATCTGTATGTGCCTATCTATCTTTTTTTCTATCTCTTCTATCTATCATTCCATGTGAACGCATATCAGACGTATTCCTGTAAGTCAGGACTTGACAGACAATTTTCGGTATCACCAATACCTAGGTGCTGTGCGCAAAGCAGCATTTTAGATGCATTATGGGATAACCCAGGAGACAAACTTGCACTGGTTTTGGCTGCATATGCACTCAGGTCATGTTCTGTCTTTATCCAGGGGTATTCTTTGTTGAAGATTTCTTCGCTTTCCATCATGTGACCAGCACATTGAAGCCTTGCAGTAGTGAACCATGACTCTAGCAACCACAAATCAGTAAAATTTTGAAATTTTAAGCTCTTTTAGTTGAATTCTAAGCGAAGAAAAAAGCATCAATGAAAGAAAAGCAGACGAAAATTGCATTGAATTGCATGGGAACTAAGACATGCTCGCAAGACAACCAGAAGTGACACTGGCGTCGAGGAATCCCACAGTGTATCTGTGACAGGGCTTTTTAGCGTGCGCAGAAGTTTTCTGCGCATTGGCGATATCGAGAATTCCATGTTGCCTCACTTTGTGACTATCAAATCTGTCAAATGATTGCAGAATGGCCAATTGCCTTGAAATGCTATCTTCCAAATTTGGGACTTTTTAGCTATTTTTATTGTGTGTATGTGTATGTGATGAATGTGAATACAGTGAAAATAAGCTGAAAAAAAAAATTCCCACAGTCAATAAATTTTTATGAGGTATTAATGGAGTTCCTTCAAGCATTCATACATATACATGTGTGAAAAAGCGGGGGATAGAAGGATGGGAAGTATTTTATTAGCATTGTTGATAGTTATACGATGCGATAGGAAATGAGAGAAAGGATGTGGGAGGGGAGATATTTAGAATTGGATAAAATTTAAGCCAGGAGAGGGAGGGAAGGTGGAAGACAGGGTAAAGGAGGAAGTAGTAATCTGAATGTTGTATAAAGAGCTCTATGCCACTAAACCTTATGGTGCTCATAATCATGTGTGCCTCTTTCAGGTAAAAGGGGGTGGGGCGGCAGTATACCTCTGTACAAATATAGACTTAACCATAGCCACAGATACTGCATACGCCATATATTTAATAGTATAACAATATACATTGTATTTTTTTTGGTAAATGGGAACTTCCCGACAATTTTGCAATTCATTGAATTTGCAATCATGAAGAAAGGCAATGGATGGACAAATCAGTATCATTCACTCATTTTCAGGAAGTATGTGCATCCATTCTCACACTAGGCATGCCAGGAATCGGGCCTACTAAATTATATTGTCACACACCTTGTTCATGTACTGTGTACTGTGTACCAGTACGTGTATGTGTGTACGTCACATTCATGTCAAGGTCAGAGTTAATATCAAAATTTCTGTGTGTTTAAATTTGTGAACAGCACAAGACTTGCAAACTTTGCCAAAGAAAAGAAAAACCCTGCAAAATATATGCGGTTTTCAGTACTTGATGTGTGGACTTAATAGTAATCTCTTGTTGAAGGTGCAGCTTCCCTTCATGTCCTATATAACTATTTAGAAATAGGCTCAGATAAAACAAATAATGCTACTAGTTTCATCAAAATCACATATGAAATGCATGGAATTTTTGAAATTTTTGGTTAATAAGATAATTCGGCAATATAAGCCCCCCCCCCCCATCTTCAAATTCATTCAATTTCTTATTTTACGACAAATATTAGTATGAATTCAGCCACTATGTTTATTTGATTATATTCTTCTCATTGAAGTTAAGTTGAGCATGGAGTGTCATTGTTTAAAAAAAAAAACAAGTACATGTCACCTTCTGCAACTATAGCACTCCTGTGCTTGGTGTTGAACTAAGAGCAAACTATTATTTGAGGGCTTGTTGTTAGTAACTTGCTCAAGAACACATGTTGAGCTTCTTCTCTACATGTCTCTTTTTACTCTCATTAACCCGTTGAGGGCAGACTGATTTTTGCTATAACACGCATTTCTCATAGACACCTGCCGGAGTACTCGGGACTCGTCTTCAACAGGTTAAAGGACAATGCAGAGCTCTTCAGTGATTTCCTCTCCTGCTTGGCCTTCATTTAACTTAGACAACCCTACTCAAGTGTAACAATGAATTTTTTTATCACTTGAATGCCTCAGCGATACCAGAGGGATTACTCTCTAAAAAAAAAAATTGAGTGAAAATATTCACTCTTGAAGGAGTGAATACAAAAAAGAGTGAATTTTGAGTGAAATTTGAGTGAATTTTGAGTGAAAATTTTCATTTTCACTCATTTTGGAGTGACGTCAGGGATCACTCAAAGATTTTGGAGTGATCCCCGAGGTCACTCTAAAACAAGTGAAAATTAACATTTTCACTCAAAATTCACTCTTTTTTGTATTCACTCCTTCTAGAGTGAATATTTTCACTCGATTTTTTTTTTTTAGAGAGTAGAAAAGAAATCCCTCATTCCCAGTCATTGGCAACTAATTACAGCACTTCTGTACCAATCCAGACAGAAACAGTGTATACGATCCACAGTGAGAGAATAAAGTGGCGAGCAACTTCAGCCAAGCAGCAAAAGAACTCAACACTGCCTGACTTTTGCCAGCAGAGGGCAGTATCACTGAAAAAGCTGAATCCAGCTGTAGCATGGCAGCGCGCACTCATTGCTCAACCCTGTCTGACTGGTATATGATGAGTGTGCAGGGAAATTCTTCAACCGGTGGACATATAGTAGGGATATGATGGTGAAGTAGATAAAAGTCTTGATTTTGAAATAGAGGGCCGAGTTTAAGTCCTGTCGAGTGTTCACGTTCTTGGGCAACTGTCAATGGAAACAAAAAGTTTATGTCCTATCATAGACCAATAAAGATGAATCTGAATCTGAATCTGAAGCTGATTCTGGATAAATGGATATCTGGCTCTTCTGGGTCATGATAATTGCAGGGTAATCTTGAAGAACAGTGATATTGATAAGACCATGATATTAATACGTATCTTCTCTCTCCCCCCCCCCCCCCCCTGTTTTGTGTATTGGTACATAATGCTGTAAAAGATTTTAGTGCATGAGAATATTATGACTAAAACTCTTAAGAAATAACAACTTATGCAGTGAAAAAAAAAATGGGTTACAGAACAATTCTAAGAGATGAAACCTATTCCGTACAGACATCCAATGGTAAATTATACTTTACTTTCATTACCCTGATGACATTTCAGTGAAACTCATTATCATTTGTGACCCACCACAACAAAAGGATCCGAAAGTTGCTGACAGCTGAGCTGAGAAAATCAAGTTTGAAGTCAGATCATCATGATTAGTGAAAACTATTAACAATTTCTGTTATTTGCATAATTTTGTAGTCTAATGTTTCGTCTATCATCTGCTGAAATATCAAAGCCTAATGATCAAAGGAAAGGCAAGAAATTAGCATTTTTCTGGGCCATGATTCTCTGACTTTCAACGGAATAGAAACATGTCCGAAGATTTGGATTTAGCACCGCAGATAGACTCTGCCCCTAGCAACGAGGGAGTGATCTTATTGGTCAGTGCATGGCATTGTGGTTACTGATTTCTCGTGCATAGACAGCTCACGTTAAGCTTGAATGAACAGTGTGGAGGTTGTTAGGAGCATACCTTCTATTGTCAAGAGGCGAAAATTGTCTTACCTCCCCTTGATCACGATTGCGTCAGAAGGAAAACTTTGAAGGCTGTTTTCTCGAAACGCTGACTTCCTAGTTTTCTCGAAACGCTGACTTCCTAGACCACTCGACATGCTCTCATAAAATCATTGATATCTCCGCAACTGAGTATTTTTATGAGTCATGTTATATATGAAATTGAAGTAGAAGAGTAAGGGAATAATGTCATGTCATTTTCAAAAAAATTGGCCTCCCCCGACTTTCGGATCCTTTTTTTGTAGCAGGTCACATTTGTTTGCAAATAGTAAAGCCATGTGTACAAAATTTTATTTGAGGGTATCAAATGGATTTAATACTGAAAATTATATTGATGGACCTTGGAAAAAGTAATGTATGTCCTTGAAATAGGAGTAATCATCAAACCATATGGTGAGTGCTATGCAAGCCTATGCACAGTCATGTGATAGAAATATTTCTGTGATGAATTTCATATGATGTAAAGACACAGTGCTATACTCTCATTAGACAACCCTCAACTTTCACAATATTTATCTTGTAATTACTTTTTATTGCACTATATTCATGCAAAGAATTCTGTCCAGGGCACTACACGTGTATGTCCTTTTACATCATGCTTTCCTCCAGTTTATAACAAGCATTAGGATATAGATATATCTATGGTCAAATTCCTTATCTATGCGGAATGCCCGCAAAGACAGTAGGCCCTATTGCTTGGTGCAAGTGTTGTGCAAGAGAAACTGTGACTATATAGATTTTCAACACAAGATGGCAGCAAACAGTGACAGTATTATCTTGGATGCAAAAATTCCCGGCCAAGCTCTCAGTGTTGAAACTTCACAACAATATAGAAGTTGCAAATGATTGACAAATTGCCCTACATCAACGTAAAGAAGCACTGAATTGATCAGGGTTTTAGTAGTTGCCATGACAAAAGAACGACTCAATACAGGAAAGTCATCAATTCAAATAGTTTTGAGGCTATCTTTATTTACTCTTTTCTGTCAGCTTTTGTCAGATGATTTCATAAATTTGTTTTTATATTCTCTTTGCATGATTACTATGGATATAATTAGTTCAGTTTGCATTTATTCTCTTTTAAAGTTTTCACTACTGTCTACAAAGGTAGCTGCATTAAAACAATGCAAATAACAAATACAAAACCAATATCAACAATATTCAAGATTATTGTTGAAGTATGCTCATTATTCCCTCATTCTTGTACTGCTCAGCTTGAAGCTATCACAACTGGACCAGTATAATGCATAGCTGTGGGAACTTAATATTACCTTAGAAGTTTTGAAAGTGTGTTCTTGGGGAGGGGGGGGGGGGGACATTAATTGTTTCAATTAGACTGTAAATTAGGGCAGCGCCAAGTCTTGGGGAGTGATTCATATTTGTAACTAGGTTTAGATTTCAGGTGATTTTGTTAATTCTAAGCCCTATCAGATCCAGCTGCTACCACTTCCGGATGAAGACGTCGTCTGTTGCTGCAAACGTTTGCCAAGTTTGTTAGCTTTGTCTGCTCTGATAGATTGTGTGACGCTGAAACAAACGTATGAGCCAAACATTAAGAAATATTAACCAATTCCTTACAGGAACTTTCTAAACCAGGTTCCCTGATATACTGATACTGATAACTGAAATACTGGAATCTGGTATACCAGGTTCCCAAAATGTAGACAGGAGTGCATGCATTAGTGGCCTAAATTCATATCAATTTATGTTATGCTGCCCAGAGAAATTTCTTAAATAGAAAGAGTTTCTGCTCTCAGTATCTGTTTTCCTTCTGTATGAAAACTGCATTTATTGCAGTATTATTTGCCTTTTCTGCAATAATAGTGCTTATTTTGCTGTAGAGCTTGTATAAAGATGTACATAGCAATCAAGGTTGAGCTCAGTAGATATTTGATTTTGCTGACCCCATTCAGGTGTGTAACAAAAGAGTTTGTGAGCCCATCAGCGCATGCTCTATTCGTACCTTGTGCCCGATCGATATTTCCATTCTTCGATGGCACATGTAATTGACCGTGGAAGGGGGTACACATACCACTTGACTGCTTTAGCACAGGTGTATTACGAACCTGTCTGTTCTCTGTCGACCTGCAAAAAGAACCTTGTTTGGGGGCATTGAAGGCACTCAGAGAAATGCGGGAGGAATGGGTTAAGTCAACTGCAAATTACTTTCTGCTGTATTTCTTTTTTCTGTTGTCAAATTCTTAAGATTTTAGGCATTGTTGCATAACAAGGGAGGATATTTATAGGGGCATACTTTGTAGATCAAGAATACAGTGTATTCCCGTTATAACAAACATGGTTGTAACGAACACGGTTATAACGAAATTCCGGTTACAACGAAATAAAAATTCAGGTCGCAAAATTATCCGCTCTTTGTCTTTTATTGTTTATTTGTTCGGTTATAACGAAATATTGATATAACGAAAGAAAACTGCCAGTTCCGAAAACTTCGTTAACGGGAGTCCACTGTATTCGTTACAAATTGCTTCTTTCTAATATTTGATATTTGAGAAGCTAAAACACTGTTCACTGAGATTAGCCCTTGCTTCATGTGCATCAGTGCTTTATACTCTGGCTCTATACTGACTTTGAAAGTCGCAAATCTGTCTGATTTTTTATAAGCACTTTGCCCTGAACTCACCTGGATCGTGATGGAGAATACTGAAGTTATTGTGACTTCTTGGAGACCCATCCGGCAACTGAACCCAGTTCAATTCAATTTATGGCCTCCCTTCCCCGATCCAGATATACGAGGACCTTTTTCTTCCTTTTTAAATTGCATTTAGATGTATTTTGGGCAGATATTGTTACTAAGTATTCATTTGTAGAATTGGATGGATTGTAAGGATTTTGCCAAAACACAACTGACCAGTACTCAGCAGCAAATTGGAAGGTTCCACCATCAGGAATTGTCCACCCCATCTTGTGGATAGGTGGGACACAAGCCAAGTATTAGTGAACCTTCAAGTAGTATGCCAGTAGTCCAGCTTACAGACATTCAGTGTTTTGTCTTGTTGTCCCCGCCGAACGAGTTCGAGCAGGGGACTATGAAACGGGCTCCGTACGTGTGTGTGTCCGTGTGTCTGTCCGTCCGTCTGTCTGTGCGTCCGTGTGTGATCAAAATGTTCAATTTGCTACTTCTCTGTCATTTATGAGCCAATTTTAATTCTGTTTGCTTTATATGATAGCACTACATGGGAGCTTTGAAACTTCTTCACAGAATTTCAGTTGTGACCTTTGACCTTGACCTTTGACCTATATTGTACATTTGGCTACAAAATGCTACTCCTTCGCCATTTCTAACCCGATTTCGATTCCGTTTGCTTTATGTGATGGCACTAGGTGAGGGCTTCAAAACTTGTACACAGAATTTTGACCTTTGACTTCTTTGACCTTTGACCTTGATTTTTGACCTATATTGTACATTGGCTACAAAATGCTACTCCTTCGCCATTTCTAACCCGATTTCGATTCCGTTTGCTTTATGTGATGGCACTAGGTGAGGGCTTCAAAACTTGTACACAGAATTTTGACCTTTGACTTCTTTGACCTTTGACCTTGATTTTTGACCTATATTGTACATTGGCTACAAAATGCTACTCCTTCGCCATTTCTAACCCGATTTCGATTCCGTTTGCTTTATGTGATGGCACTAGGTGAGGGCTTCAAAACTTCTACACAGAATTTTGACCTTTGACTTCTTTGACCTTTGACCTTGATTTTTGACCTATATTGTACATTGGCTACAAAATGCTACTCCTTCGCCATTTCTAACCAGATTTCGATTCCGTTTGCTTTATGTGATGGCACTAGGTGAGGGCTTCAAAACTTGTACACAGAATTTTGACCTTTGACTTCTTTGACCTTTGACCTTGATTTTTGACCTATATTGTACATTGGCTACAAAATGCTACTCCTTCGCCATTTCTAACCCGATTTCGATTCCGTTTGCTTTTTGTGATGGCACTAGGTGAGGGCTTCAAAACTTCTACACAGAATTTTGACCTTTGACTTCTTTGACCTTTGACCTTGATTTTTTACCGATATTGTACATTTTGCTACTAAATGCTACTTCCGGCGGGGACATATTTTACGCACCGCGTAATTTCTACTTTTCCTTGTTTTTTCTCACTTTAACCTGTTGAGGACGGTTGATTTTGCTACAACATGCATTTCCCATAGACGCTTGCCCGAGTATACTTGGAACTCATCCTCAACGGGATAACAGCTTTTGCTCTTCTTGAGCTCCCATCATGTAAGTAGAAGGCTCAGGCAAAGGGAATTGTACTAAATTGGTGTCTGCTGGATTTATGCCAAGATGCAAAGCCGGAGCGGAAGGGGGAAGCAATATTTAATTTGTTCTGCCTCCGCCCGAAAGGCTAGCATGAGGCACTACGTTTTCAGGTTGTCTGTCCATCCGTATAATCCATGTCTCAATTAATACAATTTGAGAAAAATTGTTCAACAGAGTCTCTTTATAACTTGGCCCAAGTATACTTCATGAGGTATAGATGCACTGTTTAGATTTTGGACAAAATCCGTGAAGGTGAAAGATCAAAGGTGTCAGGAGTCTTGCTGAAAATGGAATTCTTCATGCTTAACTGCAGCTATGAATGTGCAGTGATATAATTTAGTAGGAAGGACATATATACGAGCCGATGTTTGTATTACAAAGTGACATTCAAAGGTCAAGGTCAAAGGTCAATATACATTGATTGAAAAGTTCACCTCAGAGCAATAACATTGACTATGAATTTTTAATTATAAATTTTCAATGGAAAGGAGGGTTGGACTGATAGGTCAATGTAGGGGGTTTTTTTAATTTGTTTTGTTTTCACCATGGGTAAATGATAAATGTTTGGGGCTATTAAACAGGAGGCTTGGAGATGTTTGTTGATGCATGTTTCATATTGATTCAATTCATAAGCAACATGCCGAGGTGGACAAAGTTCTTACTCCATCTCTGTGAAGAGTGATGACAATGATCTCACATGTCATCCAGGGTGGGCATTGGGATGATCATCTTTTGGTTATACTAAAGTGGGTACAAACTCATTGGCTTGGAGACTAAGTGATGTCCTGGTGGCAACTCGAGTCTCGCTGGTCGCGAAGACGTGTCTGCGATGTCTCATGGAGACTAGCCTGGTCTTGGGGGAGCCTGGTCTCTGGGAGAGTCAAGCATGTTTGATTTTTGTAAAAAACTTTTTTCCAGTCTCCAGGTGGTCTCAGAGACATCTCTGTTATGTCTCTGCAACATCTCCTTAATTGAGGCCAAGTCGTTGAGACTAACTTTGTCAACCATGTCTCGGAGACTTCTCTGTGACCTTGCAGAGACTCATGGTGACCTAACGGTGGTGATATGGAGACATCGAGGTGATGTCCCGATGACTTCTGGTCAGATAAATTGTCACCTTGTTTGGAGATGTATTGAAAGTCACCCTGGAGTTACCTTCTTGATGAGGGCACAAGCCTATTTTTTTTCTTGTCTTACAAGTGGCACAAGCATTGTGTGGTGTCTGGTCAGTCGCATCAGTCGTAGTGACGTCTCCTCCAGAGAGATAGGCCCAAATTTTCTAAAGCTTGCTGTTTTCTCCAACGTAATGTCAGAAGCAGAGGAAATATGTTTGGGTTGTGTTATGAATATTTCACATTCTTTTACATATAGTTAAAAGGAATCAAATATGTGATTTATAGCGATGGAAATTGCAAAGATATATCGGGGTCTCTCTTATCAAGAGCATTATGTCAGTTAAGTATTGATGCTGCTCTGTTGGTTCTAAACATAAGTTACTAAACTGCCTTAATTGTGCTCAAGGAGGACCAAGAAATATTTTCTCACAAAAATGTGAAACACATACACACACCCATACGCTTACCTATGCTACACACGTAAATACTGATCAATCCATATTTGTGGTTATTTTAAGGTAATATTTCAAAATGTGCAATAGGAAACCACCCTCCCCCCCCAAAAAAAAAAAATAGGGAAAAATTCAACAAAGTCTGTTTCAAAATATTTCTGAGTATATCTCAATGGGTGATTTCAAGTTCGGTGCTAGTGCTGGTGCTAGTGCTAGCCCCCGAATAACAGCGTTAAATCGAGCTCCAACACCGACGGTCAGATTAACGAGGCGATACCGATCAAAATTATCGATCACCAGCACTAGGTGTTGGAATCACAGCACCGCGAGCTCCGCGGGAATTGCGCGACGAAAAAAGTGATAGCGCATAGTTAAAGTCAAATATAAAAAGATGTAGCCATGACTGTTTAGTTTTAGACACATAACGAGGAAGAATAATTAAAATGCCACAAATTTCATCCCTTCTTTAAAACACAGTTATCCTAATTTTGCTCATAGGCTCACATTTATAAAGCCATGTCGATGGTGTTCGTTTACGTTACGTGGGCGACCACTGCATTAGCATAGACTTTGCACGTAAAACGTGCAACTACTTATGGACGTAAATATGAGTCTCGCACGGCAACGCTAACACCAGCACCGAACTTGAAATGACGAAAATGATAATCCCTAGGGGCTAGTGTTAGTCAATGGAGAAAAAGCACGTAAATCGCTAACACAAACGGCGGAGCTCGGTTCAGCAGACGACATTCAACACCGAGCCCAGCACCAGCAACCGGAAATACGTCATAATTTTGAGGTCAACTCCCAACACCGACGTGATTTCAAGTTCGGTTTTATCGCCGGTGCTAGTGCTATCTCAGCACTAGCACTAGCACTAGCACCGAACTTGAAATCACCCAATGTATCACAGCTCCTCTATATACATCTCTCTTTCTCTCTTTGCATAATATATCTGTATGTGACATTATATAACTCTATTGTTATTTTTCTCTCTATCTCTCTCTGTTTGTGTATATGTATTTGTATATCTTTTTCACTGTCTCTCTCTGTGTATATGTATATATATCTTTATCTCTCTATGACTTTCTCTCAATTGATATCAGTTTGTCTTTGTAACTGTCACTTTATAGTCTACCTTTATGTATCTCTCTCTGTCTGTCTCTCCCTTAGTGCTCTCTCCATGTAATGTGTTTAGGTAAATGTCCAGTGAATCCATTTATTTCCATCCAGTGCCTGCTGTAGTACCTACCGTACCATAGACTAGTGCTGCAAACCACTGGAGGTACTTGTTAACTTCCAGGGGCGTGTTTGATACGTGGTTGTAGCTTTTGAAAGCACACAGAGAGAGTGACCTGGGTTTGGTGAGTCGTGTGCACCGGGGGAGTGACCTGTGAGAAATGCTCGTGTTTGTCATCCCGCTGAGTCTGCTAACCGCAGGCTCTCCGCAGATTGCTCAACAGACTCACAGTGGTGAGCTGGCTTTTGAGATCAGATTATTCTTCTTCTTTTTTCTGTTTTTATTTCTGAGTGCCTTCAGGGAACGCAGACAATCATATCCATAATTTCATAATTTGCTTTCCAAGGGTAGCCATATTATTGTACTGAAAAGGAACCTGCAATGCACATGTATTATGTAATATGTGCTGCTTGAATTACCCTAAGAATGTTGCCACGTTCGTCACATATAGAACACGGGTGTATACTAACCAACCCATGAACCCACTTATGACCACTGCCTCAAGATGCTATCGTTGTTCGTACGTGATAATCTCGCCTGTGGCTGCAGTTGATTGAACTTCGGTTCATTCAATGTTGGTTGAAAGATAGTAGGTATTTGTGTTGCACATCCCTCAATGTGCACATACCAGATGGCAGTGTTTTAATAGGTTCAATCAAACTGAAGATTTTTTGTTACATTAATGTAGGACAGCACATTTTGATGGCTTGCACCCATGAAACCTTTCTGAGTTCTGCAGTATGTTCTGTACAGTCTCAAATGGTGAAGGAGGGGATAGGAGTGCGATTGCCACAAATCAGGTATTGTCAAGATACCCCTAAGTATAGAGAAACAATGTAGGTATAGTGATATGGACAAAATTATAGTTGTCATTTGACATGTGTAAGTGAAGTTACTTCAGGAACATTTCTCAGGTTGACTTGGACTTTAAAACCTGTCATTTTGTCACAGAAGAGCAATTTGGATGTTTCCTTGAACTATACACATGTACTTGATAGATTCCTTCGTCTGTTACCAGGTTTGTTTTCCTCTCTTTATTCTTAAGTCCCGTTGCAGCCTCCGATGGTGTGTTCATCATGTCATCCTTGACTTGGTCCACTTTCTTCACTTGAAGCACATCCAAGAAATGCTAATTGTCTTTCCCCCCTCAGTCGGTTTCTGTCTGTCATGACCAGAAATTATTTAAAGAGCGCCGAGGTGATGGGGGATTTCAGCTGAATGCTCTCGCGTACAGATAGATTTATGAATGTATAGCCCCCTTTGAAAAAGAATAGAATGCACTGGCTGAACTAAAGATCACAAATAATTGTTTGTAATTTATCAATATTCTACAGCATTTATTGCAGTTTGCAGGCAGTCAGCTCCCTCAATCCTTGTTACATGGTTTGTGAAAGAGCAAAATTTTGCTTAATCATTATTTATTTGAACAACTACCATGATGTAATATTGGGTCACGTGGGGCTTATGTATTCATTGTGTGGCCAATTGCAGACTGTTACAGGCCGTTAGTAACGTAACCACTTCCCCCGCTGAATGGTTACCTCCGTCTCCCTTGTGTTGGAGAGGGGACCCCTCGTTTCTCTCTGAAAGGTTGAAACGTTTGTGCATCAGGGGGTATAAGTCACTGCTCAATGTGGCTGCATTGTGTCATCACTGGAGGGGAGAAGAACAGTCGTCTGCTCCTCACCATTACTCAATCATGTCTGTGCAGGTATTGTATTACTTTAAAGGCAGGATCACACAAACATAATAAACGTTGTAATATGTTACAGAAGTTGTCTTAATGAAGAAGAAAACTTTGCACTGCAAATGGACTGTAACTTTAAAGTTGAGAATAGCAACTTAACTCTCATCAGTATAGGAAAGATTTTTTGTAAAGTCTTAGGCCAGAAAAAGGCAAAATTGATGCTCTGAAAGTTGTAGAATATTTATTCGTTTTTCTGTCCAAGCTTTTTATACAAACTTTGAGCTTAAAATGTACTAATGTGATACCATGTTCTACCCCCGTGAAAGAATATTACTCTACAGGGCACTTGTGTTTTAAGTGACATTGTAACATCAAGATTACAGGTTTAAAGTAGAAAACTTGTTGTATCGCATTAATTCCCATGGTATACTTGCAAGTATTACCATAGTGACCCTGTCTTCCATGTATATGAAAGTCATGGCTTGCCACAAATCCTTTAAAAAAAAAAAATCAAAGAGTCCAAACAGCTTGTTCCAAAATATCATTTTCCCCTCTTAATTAAAGAAATATGTATTATAATGTCAAGCTGATTACACAGAATTTTGAGTATGTACTCAATGAAAACCTCTTGTTGCATGTCAGTCATATGAAGGTCAACCTGGCTGTGACATACTTTGAGATGAACGTTTGATAAACAGTGATTGATGTGGAAATACAGAAGAGTAAATAAATAAAAAGGAAAAAGAGGTCATTGGATGACAAAAGTGTAGGGGCTCCCGTCAAGAGATGTTGCCTAACCTTGCAAAAGTTTAATTAACCCTTGATTCCTAGCCAAGATTTTGTATTGAATGCTGTGTATGATGTCAAGGCAGATGCTAAAGATTTCTGAACAAGTGTTTCATGTTTTAAATATAATAAAATACTCCTCAATACATCAAGCATTAAAGTACACCATGTCATTTTTTTAATGTTATCTTTATATCATCTTATTCAAATGTTGCAAGTCACCATTTGAGTGAATTGTGTTACCATGCAGCAGAGACAACCATTTTTTTCTGTGATTCTTTTCCCTTGCATATTGAACAAATGATTGACCATTGAGGCAGTGCATTTGAAGTAGGTTTTTCTTCTTTTTTAACGATCAAATCTTGGAACTTGTATGATGATCATCACACTCAATATGAACATCTGTTAAGCATTTCACAGTTTCTGAGCCACATGACATTTGAATTCATGTAACAATGTGTAATCACATTAAGTTATTTTTTTGCCCTAAAGGATGGGGGGGGGGGGGGGGGGGGGGAGGGTAAAAGGATTGTAGCAGATTGATTTTGATTGAGGAATTGAAACAAGGAATGTCCGACAATGATAACCGATAAAAGAGGCAATTTACCAGAGGCATGTACAATGTATATATGCTTCTCTAGGATGTTCGCACGTAAGGTGATACAATCTAGATTCATTGATGATAGTAAAGGCACAACTTCATATCGAAAGTTCTACAGCTAGTTTGAAGTAATTCCACGTAGCTGAATTACCTTGGGTTTACAGACGAGCAGTATTGCTCATCATGCCTGAACCCAGATGTCTCAGAGAGGATTTTTGCCAACAAAACATCCCCAGGCCCCTGAGGAAAAAAAAAAGAGAGAAAAAAAGTGCTCACTTTTACTTTTTCCTGTGTCACTTGTCGTGTGTCGTTGGTGGCATGTTCTGGTGCGCCATGTGAGTTCAAAGGCAGTTGAACAGTCTTCCTGGCTTGACGTGTTGTGAATCACGGCCGAAGTGAGCTAACATGGGCTCCGTTGCATCATGTGATAGGGGTAGAGACGAATACCGCAAGGAGGGCTTTTTCGCTTTTCTATTGTCACTGGACCCTATGGTGAATATGTGCTAGCGATTCTCCATGGGGGACCTGGATTTGTGTTTCCCCTTTGTGGAATGTGAAGGTATGGTAGCTTTAAGTATCAGAGTATTCATTAGCATTTTGGATGTTGCTAAATTTGTAATTAATGCATTTACTGCATTATTGGAACAGAACAAAATAGAGGTTGAAACTGGAATTCTATTATTGTGATTGTTGTGTAGTACATGTTAATGTATTTGAGCTCTTTGGCTATTTTTTGATGAAGACATGGGCATAATGAGTGTAGGATTGGTAATTACATAGCATTTGTGTTGATACTTCAGGTTTGTTCTGATATAGGAAGCCCTAGAAATTTCTTACGAGGTAATATCAGGAAAGCAATACATCTATCAGCCAGAAAATACAGGCTTGTACTGTCTGTTGTTTTATGACCTGTGCTCTTGTCTATGATGCATTTGAATGTTACTTTGAGCATAGACATGACAAAATCCTGTCTTCAAATCCCCAGTTTTTATGTATTAATAAGCCAAGTTTACTTTTTTTAATTTATTTATACAAACTAGAGGTAAATGACAACATCTTAAAGCGAAAGAGCTCAGACAGTAAACCCATTCTCTATAGCTTATACTGACCAGGCAAATGCATTGGGGATAGGGAAAAGGTCTATGTTACTGCCCTTGATTGGCTCAAGGGCCACCCCACCCCCTTAACCAGAGAGGAAGCTGGGGGCAAAATCTTCAGACTTTAGAGGTTTGTGGGTTTGTAAGTTTTTAAAGTTGTCTTAAGTTGTTTTTTTTCTGATTACATTTTTTCTTAACGGCACGGGGGTGCGTGGGATGCTCCATCCTCCAGTTCCATGACCCATGATAGGTTCCAGAAGAAGAGTTGCTCCTAGTGATGTCATTTTGAGGATAGAGATGGGTTTTATTCTGCAATTTTAGAGTTTCAGCCAACCCACACCTACACATACCACCAGCATATGAAATATGTAACCAAGATGATGAGAAAACTTTCACCTTCTCTACATGTTTTGTGCTTATCTTGCATTCATACACTAAGTCACTTGTATGTAAAGGCTTGTCCTCGAGCATTCTAATTAGCTCACATGCATATACAATGTACAATGTACTATTGTGCTAGGCTATTGAACCAACCTGTATGCAAATTATCTTGCTTGGTTTCTACATCCATGCATTTATTACCCTGCCTCTTGTGAATGGTATGCATTTTCCAGTTGTAAAATTTTTCCCTTTTACTTTTCCCCAGCACTTGCCAACTGGTGCAGTATCAATCTTACCGGATTTGGCACAGAATTTTTAATAGATTAATCACTGTCAGTCAATTTTAATTAGCTTCCTCCTATCCAGGTGAAATGGTAACCCAGTCTCCCTCATGTTTGCTTAACCCTCGCTGCAGGTATTGTATTGGTTGCCATCAACCCGTATGAGCAGCTACCACTCTACGGGGAGGATGTCATCCAGGCGTATCATGGCCAGGACATGGGGTCCATGGACCCACACATATTTGCCGTGGCTGAGGAAGCCTTCAAGAGAATGTCAAGGTGGGTACAATAATATCCCTCTCCTTTCTCATATCAATCCCCTATAAGAAAATGGAACAGTCTTAAAAACTCTTTTTTTTGGGGGGGGGGGGAGGTATTGGAAAGAGCCATTATAGTGCCAATAAGGAGGAGAAACTTTGTGAACTTTACCAGCCATATGTTGAATATATCGTCGGTTGGGAATGATAAGGGCGTTAAGTTGCCACTAAACCCATAGTGTTCGAAACAACTTAACGCCCTTCTCATCCTCAACAGACGATATTCTTTGCCTTCTGATGAATGTTTATCTGTAACAGTGATTTTCTGGTGCCTTTTCCTCTCTTATTTTAGTCATTTCTGTTTGTGTGTTTGCCCTTGTACTTTTGACACACTGAAAAGTAAGAATACTAAACACTTCTCAGTAGATTAAAAGATATCAACATTTTCTTGTAAACTTCCTTTGATACTCTCTCTCTCTCTCTGTTTGTAGCTGTTTGCTGATAATTTTAAGGGTTATTACAGAAAGCTCAAATATGCAAAGTTATTGCATAGACTAACAGCATATACATTTTTGTGTTGAGAGGCTTGAAATCAGTTTTCATCCTGATTTCCTGAAAGTTAACCAAATACACCTTCAAAGCTCAATTAGTATGCCATTGTCCATCTGTAGCATACAAATTCCTATAGGGTAAAAGTGATGGAGCATCTTTGTTTTCCTAAATATTTCTGTTTTTGTTTTTTTTTTGTAATACTTTTTTTTTACCTGGTTACATATACATAAGTTTTTGTGTAAAAAGTAATGATCCTTGCAACAAAAATATATACATGTAAATGGGTGAATTTTACAGTTCTTAAGTTGGGCCCCTTTTCCATTTTCACCAAGTAGGAAAAATGGGTTGGTAAGGTCAAATCTCATATAATAGTAAGGATGATGGGGCCATAGAGACAAGTGTGATATGGTTATGTGAATGCCCCCCACCTTCCCCCAAGCCATAGTGAAAGGCTGTGGGATAAGTTTGAAATGTGAAGCATCCTTGAATGTTTCATGATACGGAGAAATGAGAAGCCATTTGGCAGAGATTGGAAGCCATCCAGAAAATAGGAAAACGGAATGTAAGGACAGGTAGAAGGTCATATCTCACTGCGTCATTTTTAACACAGAGAGAACACTCAATCACAACTCAAGACAAGATTCATCATGATATCTAAATCTATTTATATCTCATCGTGGAAAATGTTCATAATCTTCTGTTATCAGGGTAGATTGTTATGCATATTGCCCAAACTATGCAGTGACAGGTCAGAGAAAATCCGGGCAGTGTGTGCCGTTGCCATGGTAAGCAACCAGTGGCATAAAGAAATGCACACAAAATTTGTAGACCTATTTTTAGGTAGGAAGATGGGTTTAGCTAAATATGGCAGCAGTCAGAAATTTTAGACCTCTATGCTGCAGAATGCAATGCACTGCAGACCATAACTATGGCTGACTAGGGAGGTTAAGATAATATAAACAGGCTATTTCTGCTGTGAAACAAATATACCACCTCAACAGTCCACATTAAGCTGAAAAGTGAAGAAATTTGCAGCATAAGAGACCCAGCAGCATGGGGATACCATTGAGTGGGAAGGGTAGTATGGCTCGGATGCATTCGAGAAATCCCTGTATTTAAACAAATCGTGCACAGCTTTATCACTGATCTCTATGTATTACACACACACAGCTGAAGAATCTTGACCTGAGTCTACCATTACTGATGAGCATACGCTTTGATGCACATATTCATTGACTGGTGTTTGTGGTTTTCAAATGTACCCCGATGGGCAGTGAGTGAATCGGGCCACCCATGAATCCCCACCCTACTATATCTCTTTAGATAGGGTATAAATGTGGATTCAGTGGGAAATCTAAATCATTACTATGAAGACCAAATGCCCAGCTAAGTATCAAAAGAAGCAATTTCTTGTGAAGTCAAAAGAAAGTGCACTCAACTTTTGAATCAGTGTGGTTCATTCAGCCCATTTAAATCAAACTGCTGTGTGATACTTCACCCAGAAGAAGAGCAGATGTTACAGGAAAATTCACTCTTGACACATCAAACCAAGAAAGGGTTGTTCTCAAACCTCAGATGGCTTGGCTGATACATGAGATGAACCGATGAGCGCAACTTTGTATGTCATCAAACGTCATCTTCTGTCAAAGAGTTTGGAATGTGACCAAATCACATGAACAAGAAAATTGTGGAATGTGTTATAACCATATCAGAGACTCGCTGTTGGCCTGGGCAGGTGGGATTTTAACAACAACAACAACAACAAAAGACTATGTGAAGAGACACTATCACTGCCAAGTTGTCCCAGGTACGCAAGGTGTTATGAAAGTGCAGTGGTTAAGTCAGGCAAAATGGCAGTCTGTGTTTTATGGTTGATCGCAAGAGAGACAGGTGGAAATGAGTGGTGTATGTCAGGCACCCAAAGATGAGAAAGGGGTGATGTCACGCCACAAGAATGGCGGGGGTAATTTCTGGAAACTTCGCCCAGAAGCACCTCATCGTGACCGCAGAATTTGAGTCACACATCACCTGGGTGTCAGGACACCGTTTGTGGGCCTGTTTGGAGTATGATACAGTATGTGCAGCTCTGCATTTGATCATGTGTAGTGTTGAATCACGGCAAAATGCATGATTTCATGTACAGCTGTATTTACTTTCGCAGACACTTGCCATTTCAGGCACTGACAAGACTGCAGCTGTAGACTTCTTTTTTTTTGGGGGGGGGGGAGAGTCAAAATGTAATTGTATGTATTTACCCCATCGTCCCTTCAGATATCAATATCAGTTCTTTATGAAAATGTAAGAAAAAAATATTTCCTTACTTTGGCCTCAGCAATGTGCACATACAGTGAATCTGCATAAGATGAAGAGATAATTATGATGGTTCTAGGGCATTTACCCCTGGGACAATTACTTCGGACCCTTCTCCTGACCCTAACCCTAATCCTTAATCCTGAACCTAAGTCCTTTTCCTAACCCAAACTCTATCCTAAACTATAACCCTAACCCTAATCTTTACTCTAACCTTATCACTAACCAGCATTTAGCTTGGGGGGGGGGGGGGGGGGGGGGGGGTAAACATCATCAGGGGTAATTGCTCTGATACGATTATGACATCATTTGCAGTCATCTCATGGGCCCAGAAAGGTTGACGGAGAACACGTTATCAATAGAGGGCGGTATTTGCTTGCTCCTCTCCACTTCCTTCAGGAAACTGCAGCTGGACTCTTCTTGGCGGACTCATTTCATACTTAGCCAATTGCACATTCATTCCCTTTTTTCCTCCCCTCTCATACAAGTCATATATACCTCTGGAACAACAAGGAAGCTAAAAGTGTAATGGAACAGGTGAATGCTGCCATAGCATATATATATTATTCATTCAAAAACAAAAAACGAAGAATCAGTTGCTCCCATTGATTGACAAAGAGCACTGGCTAGGAAGGAGTTGTCCGACTTCAGAGTTAGAGTGTGGCATCAGAAAATGCTGCAGAAATATTTTCTTGTACTTTAACGAGGCTACATCTGAATTGTTATGGATATCATCCCTTTGAAGATACTATCTCAGTGTTCAAGACATTTTCCTGTTGCTGTCCATGTTGGAACAAAGGCTTTAAATCCTTCCCTTGCAAAGTTTTATGTGCTTCTCAAGTTTGTCAGATTACCAATGAAGTAAAGGTGTAATACTGGGGCATTCCGAAATGACTCGCATCATATCTACCTTCTAGTATCTTCAAAGAACCTCTTGACAAATGACTGGTGATGCAAATATGCAGCTTTCATTTTTGATTTATTATAATTTTGTATTCATTTTTGTGGAGATTTAAAGAAATTTGATATTTTTTTTTTTTACCCTCTTCCCCTTGTGACGATTTTAGCATCTGCCGTTTCCCAAAGCAAATGTTGGAAAGATTTTCGGAATTATTTCATAAAATACAGTGTCAATTCCATGTACTTGAAGTGGATTCACAAAAAAACAAAACAAAAACAAAACAGCAATTTGATCAATTTTGTACTCATAGGCCTCTGCAACAATGAGTCAAGAATTCATGTTAGGAAGAATTATTGTAACCAATCCCATCTTTTTGCTTGTCTCTGTCTTTGGCGATAACTCAGGTTTGAACAGGACCAGTCCATCATTGTCAGTGGGGAGAGTGGTGCCGGGAAGACAGTGTCGGCCAAGTATGCCATGAGGTACTTTGCCACCGTTGGGGGCTCTTCGACGGAAACACAGATCGAGAAAAAGGTCTTGGCGTCCAACCCCATTATGGAGGTGAGTACCGGGGAGTTCTGTCTCAAAAAAGAAGAAGCAAAAGTAATGGTGAATTTAGCAGCATGAAGTAAATTCCATCGACAACTGCACTTTAATTATCAGACAATGATGCCTGATGTTGTGCTCAATACTGCAAATCATAGTATTACATTCGTAAAATATTTCTTTTTATATTTCCTCCCTTGCCTCTTTCTTGTAGTATTCATCTGTGTCATTTTGTATTATGCCAAAGTCTTTCAAATATGGGAATTTATTTCTAAAAGATAAGAATAAAGAAATGGTGTTTAACAGCTTAAAAGTAACTCGAGTCGGCATGTGCCATTTATTACCTCCGCCAAGGGAGGAGGTTATGTTTTCGATACTGTTGGTTTGTTCGTTAGTTAGTTCGTTTGTCCGTGTGCAAAATAACTCAAAAAGTAGTGAACGGATTGGGATGAAACTTGCAGGAAAGGTTGAGAATGACACAAGTAACAAACAATTAACTTTTGGTAGTGATCCGAAAATTTTGGGGGAATTTATGAAGGATTTTTGATATTTTGGCAGGTAGGGTCAATGAACTTGGGAGTTCAGGCTGTGCATATTTGAGGTTTGCATGCACGCACTAAAGTGCGTGCTCTAGTTTCTGCTAGGGCGTGGCGCGGCATGCAGCTGAGGGTTTGTGACGTAACAAAGGCTTCTGTATTAGGAAATCGGGTGACTTTCAGCACACAATGCTACATAATGTACGTATCTATATGGGTGGAAATGACTGATATCTCTATGGAAGAACAAGATCAGTGGTGGAAATGAGCTGCATACTTGGTGGAGGTCTGCGCTCTCAGAGTGCTTCTCTAGTTCAAACAATGTTTTTGATGTCCTGTTCAGTATTGCATAGTAGCGAATTGTTTGTACATACAGTGTTATCTTTCCCCCACCCAGAATTGTTCTTGTATTTTTCTGTGTTTCCGAAATGGGACAGAGTTAAAACAACTATTATTCTTTTCATGCATAACTGACAGTGCTTCACACATAATTCATCCATCAGGAGATAATATGAATTCTCAAGTAGTTATGACAAAATGTCGCTGTACTTTGGTTTTGCTGACTCCAGATGTGAGAGATTTGTCTGTACTTCATTCACAAGCCAGTGATAATGCAGGCCAGTCTCTCCAGTTGACTGAGAAGGAAGTAATGTGCGGGTGATTTGGCTTTTCTCCTGGTGTGTATCCATAGGAATTCAGGATTTGCTGTGTCATTTTGTCATCATTCTCTGCTACTCTTTGTCCATTGTACATTTCAAGTGCGAAAAAAATATTGCCCAAGATGTTGCTATCCCCAGAGATGGCTATTCATCTGATGTATTAACCATCTCATTTCTCTATGGCATTTATCATCATTCAATTACCAGCTTTCTGTTTTGGGGTCATGGCTTTAAAAGTCTCATATTGGCTATAGATTACTGGTGTGGTTTGAAGTTTGCTTTGATTGGGGTTGGAACATAACCCATTGCATTCCAAAAAGCAGACCCCCACATGATATCTTGAGCGTCCGTAGCTAGATTCTGGATTTCTTTCCCCTCTCTTGTATGGGTTCTTGCAGAAGCAGTCGGGGGTAATTAACGGTGAGAGGTTGTTTCGGTGATATGGCAGGAGCCTGTGTTTACATTCTGGTCTCCAACCAGTGACCGTGATGTCATCCCTTGTGTTCATGACAGAAGATTGATCAATGTACCTTCCTGGGGATCAGCCTCACCTGTGTACCTGTCATCCACCTGTTGATGTTTCTCGGGACAACCACGAGATCTCAAGAAAGATGCTTGTAATTGGATGCAGGGAAAGGTCTCCTTCTACCCCCACCCCTTCTTGCGGTGCAAAGACAGCATTGAAATCTTCCAGAGTGGATGCATGCATATGTGGAGACTAAAATGATTTTTTTTTTCCTCTGTTGTTATCGGAACATCTCACGTTCACACAAAGGGCAGTGCATCCGGGCCCTCTCATGGAGAAGATAGTCTCAAGGCCAAGATTAGCCGCCAGGCCAGGCGCTGCCGCTGCTGGCCCCCTGACGGACGGTGTTGCCACCTGCGTCAGTTTGTCACATGGCTTTGAATCACGCCGCGCCAGGTTGAGTGCCAAACAAGGGCCATCTGTCGGCGAGCGTTCTTTGCACGGTCGTCACTAGGGACTTGGCCGACGTCAGTGATTGCAGCCATAACAGGCGCAGAATGTCACAGACATTTTTCTGCGGGACTAAAAGTATCGTCTCCCTCTTTTGTTTTTTTTTTTCCTCAAAGTCTCTCTTTCCCATCCTTTCTTTTTCAAGAGGATATTTTGAAGACATTTATTAAATCATGTGTCATTTATCAAAATTGGGATTTTTAAGATGAAATACTGATTAACTTAATTATATTAAGACCTTGAATGGAGTATGTTGAGCATACTCATTTGTTTCCTACTCTACTAGACTTGTACTAAAAATACAACTGTCCATGATTCTCTCTCTCTCTCTCTATTTTTTCTTGTTGCACCATAGTTATCGCTGAAATCCTCAAGACTACTCTGAGGCACATATTATGATAAAAGTTAACTTTTTGGGCCTGGAGAGTGTTTGTGTCCTTGTTTCCTTGCATATTTGAATCAGTTTACACAAAGTCCCAGCCACAAAAATAAGTCTTCATTAACTTAAACATAGCAAAAGCAAAATTGAACATGAGTCATCTGTAGGGGTCATCTTTATGTCTCTTCGTTCATGTCTGCTGTATTAAGGGTGTTATTTTCCATGTGGTTTCTGTAATTTTGAGCGTATTAAACATTTATTGCATTTTATTATATCTTGTTGTATGGGATTTGTCAGTCGCGGCAGAGCTAAATCTGTGAGTAAGATTTCAGATGAGAGGATGTGTAATTATGTACAATAACAGATACATGGAAAGAGAGAATGAGAGATAGAGTGGGAGAGAAAGCTAGACAGATATGTGTGAGTGCTTACATTGTTAGATACTTTTTAAAAGTGTGTCTGTGTGTGCATTGTTGTGTGTTAATTTTTGTGTAGTAGCAGCAGCAATCATACTAAATAGTAATAAGAGAAATTATGATAAGAATAGGTATGATAATGGCAATAAAATATTTTATGACAAAATGATAAAACTGTAATTGAACTGATGGCAAAAAAAATCATCCAACTCAGAATATGCTTCACAAGAAAAAACACTGCAGAATCACATGCTCATTTAAAAACAGATGGACAAATGTATTTATTTGGTTTGGTGAACGCTTTGTTTTCATGTGCACATTGCACCATTTGCATTTGTCTGTGACCACATTAAGATTACACAGCAGTTTGTTTTAACACGTTCTAATTCCGTGAATTTTGTGCTTTCATACTGTAAAGCATTTGACTGGGAGTAACCCTTCTTGTGGTATGTATGAATTCACTTTAGAGGATTTTCTTTTCTTTATGACCCTTTCAGTTTTCGAGTTATTGTTCAGTGGGGACTTGAGTATAAAGTGATGAGGTGAAATGATGAAATTCAGCTTTAACCGCTAACACCTCCCTCTGTAGGCACAAGCTATACCAACCCATCCCCCCCCTCCAGTCATCGAGAGCACAGGTGGGAGCTTCCTGCAGTCGTCTGGTTTCCATGGCAACCATTTTCCCCCTCAGTCATTATAACTCCCCATAATTTGCCCCATTAATTCAAGTTTTTCGGGATTGTACATTAGAGCCTGCATGGAATCAGGGGCTTTTCCCCCTTCTCACTCTCGAGTTGGTAATTGAACTTGAGCCTTAACATTTATGGTTCATTCGGCGTTGGCGTCATCATGCAGTTTATTCTGCCGCTTCTATGTCCCACAAAAGTCTCCCAGTTTTCTTGGCAGAATGATGCTGGGACATGTACAATTAGATTTTGGGGAGTAGGCAATTTGGGTTTCTCACAGATGTGCTAGTGAGTTGCTCAGATGAGTTTTCTTGTAATGTGATTTCTCTCAGCGTTGTGGCTGGCATCAGCGGTAGGGAGTGAAATTGTGTGATTGTGGATGACAGTAGTAAGGAAACAAACAGTAATCGGATTAGACTCCCCCATTCTCACTGCTCCTCCTCCCTCCCTTACATCTCCACCTTTCAGTCCCCCTCTACCCCCTCTTTCTCCCATCCCCCCCCCCCCCCCCGCTTTACCTCTTCCCCTAACCAACCTCCCCCTCTCCCCCTCACCCTTTTCCTTTCCCTTTCATTCTCTCCCGCCCCTCCCTCTCCCTACCCCTCCCTACCCTCCTTACCGTCTCCATACCCTCTCCTTCTCTCCATCACTTCCCCCTCTCCCTGCCCCTCCCTACCCCTCCTTACCCTCTCCCTACCCTCTCCTCTCCCTCCCTTCCCCCTCTCTCTTCCTGCCTGTACCTCTCTATCCCTCTCCCTTTCCCCTCCCCTTCCCCCACTCTTCCCATCTGTGTTGGAAGCGGGAGGAATCAAAAATAGCTTGCTTTGACTCAGTAGACATGGTGGAAGTGCGTTTGTTTGGAAGCGACAAACTGTTGCAGTCAGGATGTCGGAAAGTTTCCAGTAGCGTGCCCCCGAAAGCACGACTCAAAACTCTCTTGGCTGTCTACTGCCTTCCTCCTTTGCTGTCAATTGTATGTGTTTGATCCAGAACTTCACACTTGCTATATTTTGGCACATATACTTCTATTTCGTATATCGCTGGTGTGGTCTAGCTGTGTCTGCTGATGCCCTGCTAGGTCGCTGACTTTTGTAATTATTCACAACATTTGATGAGAGTAGCCTTTTGATTGTTATATTTTGCTACTAGGATGGATCAACATGATATGTAGGCAGGTGGCTACTTTGGCAAGGAAGGAGGCGAGAGAAGGGGTTCCATCCAAAATGTTCCATCTGAGTGACGAGTTTTTAATCAACGTCTGTATGAAAACCTTGGAAGAGGAATAGGAGCCTGTGTAGTATTTGTGCTTTGTTCATAGAGAGAAACATCACGGTGCTGACCTGTACACGGATTGAGGGGCCAGCAGACTAATAACCCTCCCAAAAAACTCCTTGCTATCTCTCTGTCCATCTCACCTGCGTCATTGGTGCATCTCTCTCGATCCAAACCCGAACCCGGGTGGCCGACTGTGCGTTGTTGCCCTTCCTCCGACGCTTGGGTTTACATGACTGTGATGAGTCAGTGTACATGATATAGGTCGGATGAGAGGAGTACAGGGGAGCCAGCTGACCCACAGGAACCATTTGCTCTGTTGACCTCTGCACTTTTTAACTTTGTACTTTTGAGCTTTGTTTTTGTTGTTGTTGTTGTTTTGTTTGTTTATTCATTCTGGCATACTCTGCTAAGAAAACTGGACAATTTTTTGTTTCTTTAAAACAAAACAACATCAAAGCCCTTTATCTTCCCCGTGTGATTTGCTGCATTAGGAATTTGGCAAGAACGGGAGGTTTGTGCAGCGGTGATTGTTGAAAAAGAGAATGGAAGAGAGTGCACGTACATGTTGGGCAGGGCAGCGCAGGTGTTCGTGTCATTAGATCAAATCAGATCATTTTTCTCGCATGTGATGTAGCAGAGCTGGTGCCCAAGCATTTGATCGAAGCACGAGCCAACGATTATGGCTGGCTCTTGAGTTGGCTCTTGACTCTGACAGCTCCCTACCTCGCCTCACCTCACCCCTTGCCCCAACCAGTTACGCTGGGGCTGAAGGAGTGTCCAGTGAAGCACTTGCATGCTTCATGACAAGTATTCATGGGGCTGGATACCTTGCCTGCGCTTCTACCGTGCAATGTCGCAAAATTGGAGGATCGCCTTTGCTGAGCACCTGATAGTATTTTGATGCAGAAGGACAGTCTAAACGTGGGAAGTTTCATGCGGAAATGTTCGCAATAACTTGCAGCAACATGTGATTGGTTTTGCAATTTAGTGAAAATGTGTTTAGCGAGTCTGTGAAGTCTCCAGCACTGGCTAGATGCTGCCGCCAGGACTGGCTACCTCAGGAGTGTCGTCCACTGGCCATCGAAGCATTGCATTGCGGAAGATACTCTTCAAGTATCTAGAATCCAAAGAGGAAAAGTAGTATCTGTTCTGGTGTGTCTGGACGACAATATAAATGCCTCAAACATGTCTTGAACATCTCTTGTCACATCGACCCGCTGTCTTGCGTTTGATGCGAATCCAATCGTCTCTGCCATCGTGTTTGCAGGATCCAGGGGAAGTGTCACTCTGCTTCTCGTTCCTGCCAGTCATTAAGGAATCTAATGAGCCTCGTAAATGGCAGAGATAAGTGTCCGGTTGAGGGGTGACACTCATTTACTGCGTGCAGAATTCAGCTGCCATGCTGAGATTAAAAAAAAAGTAAAAGCTGTCAAAAGTCTCGTTTTATTGCACTAAACTACATAGTAGGAAACTGGTGGAAAAGGCACGCCAAGCTACCACTAGAGAGCCTAATACGACTGCAGAGCATTACTTTGGGTGTTCTTCCTTCATTTGAAGAGTTGAACGGAGTGATGATTTCCATACTTGGATGTGATATGGAAATGGAGATATGATTACCATAGAGGAGGATGCATATTGGTCATCAGTGCACAGACAGTCAGATTTGACATGGAAGGAACTTCAGTGAACAGTTGTGAATCAACCTGTTGGTTGCCCTGACAAATAACAATTCTCCACACTTGAAATATAACCGAGTAAAGTCAGAAGAGATAAAATCTATTACGATGGCATTCGTAACCCTCAACATTTATCACCTCATGTCCACTTTCCTCAAGGCCATCGGCAACGCAAAGACGACGCGCAATGACAACAGCAGTCGCTTCGGTAAGTACATCGAGATCAAGTTCAACCGCCTGCACCACATTGTCGGTGCCAACATGCGCACGTACCTCTTGGAGAAGTCACGCGTGGTCTTCCAAGCGCCGGAGGAGCGGAACTACCACGTCTTCTACCAGCTCTGTGCTTGCTGCGACCGCCCAGAACTAAAGGACCTGGCACTCGGTACGTAACAACATCGCCAATATTTTCCCCCAAATATCACAGAGCTTATTTCTCAACCCTCAAATGCATCCCTTTGAATCTGAATCACATTCCTTGCCTCATATTGCTTTTGACATTGCCCCTTTGATTTATCCCTAACTCTCCCCTTTAAAACAAAAAGAGAATATATGTTTATATTTTTGTTAGTGGGTATTAGTGTAAGTGTTAATTTTGATACACTTTTCATGCTGTTGTTGCTTATATGATTTCAGTGTGTCAGTGATTTTGAGTTCTGTGTAGTACAAGGTTTAAAGGTATGAATAGGCTGGTTAAATTAGTGTGATATGTTACATATTTTTGTGACTGACATTCCTGTAGTACCATGAAACTTATTAATTTCTTTCATTGTGTTTGTGGTATTTCATGTAGCAGTGTAAAAGTCGTAGACGGCAGTATTTTGGTTTAACCTACCCTTAGGTAAATTTGAATGCCTTCCCCAATACCTTTCATTAGGACAAAAGAGGCATATTTTTATTGCATAATCTAAACCACGTTCTATTTCTGTTTTTAATTTGGCTGGTATTTTAGTGGAAATTTGGGTGAAGCATTGTTTCTTTTTTATGATTATTGTTGGATGCTGTCCAGAGTTCCGTTGACTGGATTCGATGCTGTTGAACACATGTTTGCTTTTCTGCTATCACAATGATGCTGTAAACTGCTTTTTAAAGGACACCAAAAAAGAAACTTGCAACAGGCTCAGGTAGTTATCACGTTTTGGCAGAAGTTGGTCATGAGAACTCTGTCTTTCTTCTTTTTTTTTGGGGGGGGGGAGAGGGAATGGGGGGGTGAGGAAGTTAACTTATATTAGAGTTTTTCCACTTCTGATGCTGAATAACTTTGGCACTGTGCTTGTCATTGTGTCTCTGAAGGTAAAGAGTACTATGGTTTACAGATGTACCATGTTCTGCAAATATTGTGCTCCTATGCATTAAACCAAGATTAGATGGGGACAAATTTTGCCTTAGAATCAGGTGCAATCTCATTGGCAGGCTGAATGAGCAAAACAGTGGGGAATGCTCATTCTCATTAGATTCAAGTCATGATAAAATATTGTGTCCCAGATATGCAAATGAAAAAATCAGAGCAGGTTATTGGCCAGCATTGATGTTTTCATTTTTGCGCCCATTCTCACCTTACATATTTCTGACAAATAGCTACGATACATGATCTACCTCAAAAAAAATTTCAAGAGAGCTTGCTGTTAAAGGTGTTATAGAAGAGTACGGAAAGTAAAATGATATGCTAAGTTTCATCTGTTGTGGCTGTTTAAAGATAGAAGTATGCCGTGTCATGATTCACATAGTGAGCGGATGAGGTGACATAGGCTTGGATTGGCATTGAGAATTTCAACCCTTTTTTAGACATCCTGCTGTCTTGTTTTCAGTGGACGGCATATTTAAATTCTAACCTTGAATCTCGGGGGATGGATCCAACCAGAGGCTCTGTGGTCATCTGGAAATTTGGACATCCCGTGTGAAAGGAACTTTTGATTTCGTTAAATGGGCCAGGCTTCTAAATGCTGCTAGCCGCTTGTGGCAGAAGTGGTCCAGGCTTTGTATGTCATAGTTTATACATGTATATTCATATGCCATAGTTATATGTAATTCATATATTTTTGTTTGGTCAAATCATATTGAATTTTTCGTTTTGTCTTTTTTTTTGGGGGGGGGGGAGGGGGTTTCTATGCAATGGAATATTTTTTAGGCTAAAGGTAGAATTTTTATTGGAATCTACATTAAAATGGCTGTCCAAGCATGAAATAGTGATGTCTTTAATGGTATTACTAGTAGTTGACTCTTTCCCCGGTTTTCATGATGTATTTTATGAACAAGAATAGCAGCAGAAAAAAATTGCTGCCCTTGCCAGAGTGAATTCAAGCAAGATCCTCTTCTCAAGATCCTTCTTGATCAAGATGCCAGTCTTAAGTTTCACACACGCTTATTATTAAGCTTATCTCTATCTTAAGGTGCTGTAGCAGTTGGATTAGCATAAAAAGAAGATATCAAACTTGTAATGTATTTTTTTTTCTTTTCATATGGTTATCATCTGCCTTGGAATTATTAATTGAGAATAAGATCAAATAAGATTGGGGGATCCCCATGTTAGGAGTGAAGAAGATCTGAACTTCTCGATCAGGGGGCACTTTAAATCTTCCAGATGTGCATATTATGTTTTGCATCCCTCAGCGTCATTTCCTGTGATAGGGGGAACGACAGGAAGAAGATGTGCTCATTGGAGTAATACCAGCTTGAGTAATGGGTGTGGTGAGAGGAGGGGGGTTAAGGAGGGAGAGAGATGTGCATTAGGGGTGCATGAAATAACAAACATGACTTGGGGACCGTCGCTGCGTGCGTTGCTTGAGGAAGGGAGCTATTACCTTGTGATCAAACTTGGAGCTACCGTGCTTGACGTGGAATTATCCGCTCTGATAGCAGGGATTATTAGCCGCCTCATGGTACCTGTGTACCTCCGTCAACAGAATTATGCCTGGCTTACTGCATGAAATGCCTTTCATCCTGATGATACAGGATCTTGAATTTCATATGATCCTCTTCAATAGGCAATGCAGGAATATTTGCATATATGTATGTCATATACATACATACATATGTAGAAAGAGAGGTACCATAAGTGGGTATATTTGTATTTGTTACTCACAATTGATATCAAATGTGTGGTTTTAAAGGGATTGTACAGTACTGGTTGAGGTGGGTATTCATGTTTTGAACATTCCTAAGTGAGATTATGAAAAGCCTCTTATGAAAGATGAAAGAGCATATAATTTTAAGAAGGATTCAACGTTTATTTGATGAAAATTGGTTTTCAAATGGCTGAGATATCCCAAAAAGTGCTAATAATAAAAGGCGACATGCCACAACTTTATTAGGATCTCTTTGTTTCACCTTGTTTTTGGGTATCTCAGCCATTTCAAAACCGATTGATACCCCTTAGAACTGCATGCTCTTTGACATCTCATAGAGTGGTTTCTGAATATCTCACAAAACGTTAAAAGCTAAATCCTCACCTCGACCAGAACTGTACACACCCTTTAAGTAAAAAAAAAAAAAAAAATGAAATGTTGAAACTTTTTTCAAATAACTGTCCATTCCCAAACAACCACTAGGAGAGAGAAATCCTGGGATATTGCACACCACTATTCAGATATGAATAAAACGATTGTTTTTAGGGATCATCTGTGCAGGTGTCATCTCTAGGGACAATCATCATTGACTTCCTACACTTTGAATCATGTACAAGTAGGAGTCAATAGATCTATATACTTGTAGGACACACCAGAAGTGATTTGTCCCTGAGCCCTTCTCTTGAGAAACAACAAAAAATCTATGAAATCATCTAACTTTTGCTCTTCAAACAGTCAGTAGTAAATATGTTTTACCAGACCATACGATACCACTCTTCTGTTAGCATGCTTTTGGCAGTGACAAACCCAGCAATAGCCCGAGTGAAATTACAATGAACACACAAGGCCTTGCCAATGTGTCCATGGTAATAGCAGCAAACACTTATTACTGCCTGTCAATCATGTCATTGCTTAATTTTGTCCCCTTGTGCTGGCTTTAAATGTGAGGAGCTTCTGTCCACTTTCAGGTAGCAAAAAAAAAAAGAAAGAAAAGAATAATGATAATAAAATCGATTAACCCTCACTTGCAAAGGGTGATGTGGTAATCTATACACAGAGCGATCATTGGATGCATCATTAAGATGTGTCCTTAGAAAGGGCCTGAACGAAAGCTGGTGTATTTTGCAAATACAAAGAAATTTAAAGAAATGAACAACATATGACACCACCAAGCATAACTCTCTTTCTTTTGTCCTGCTTATTTACCACATGATCTTTGCAAATGCTTTTATATCTCCTTTCTTATATATGCGCTTCAAGGGGGGGGGGGGGAGGAGGTGGGAATTGGTGGGGACAAAACAGGCACACTACATGTAACTTATCACTGACTGTAGATTAATCCATGAGCCCTCTTTCTGTCCAACATGTTCAGTACCATTGTTAGAATACACTGATGAATACCTGCAACACAGTGTCTGCCATTGAAATATGGTGACATGTACACTAAAACAGAAAGTCCAAAGTACCACTACCTAAATACTCTCAATGCCTTTCGTTTGATATTGCTTGCAATGTATTTATACTTGATGAAATTGAGAGTCAAAAAGTCTTTAAGGAATCCTGTGATCTACAGCATCTCTGTCTCATATTGCAGTACAGTCAGGATTTTTGTTTTTAATTGGAATGTTTTATTGGAATACATTGATATAAGAGCGGTAGTCGTGAGTTAGCTATCTCGGAAGGGTGAGGCAAGCCAGCAAGTCACGGCAATTACGTGAGAGATGGAAGTTGTATCGAATGTATCCAAATATCCTGCCCCAGATAATCATTGAGATGCCATTTTATGCCTAACATGATGGTGATATCATACATGTAACTCCCAGGAATGATTCTCAAATCTCAATGACTATTTAGGATTTTTCATACCATCACGTTATCACCATCTGGCGAGACTCTTGCAAGGATAATCGGCCGATATCAGCAGGGCAGTGAGCAAATCAAAGCAGATATCGAACCTATTAAAGTTTGCCTGTTGATGGCATGCCAAGATTTAAGCAGGACTGGGGCAAATGCCTGTAAAGAAATCTAAGATACCCTGGTAACATATATGGGAGCTTGGGTGTGCCAAGAAGTAAGGCATGTTCATCTCTCTGAGAGTCTTAATACTCTCTGAAAAATAGTTTTGAACAGGATTTCACCCAAATCAGATTAGAATCATGCCAGGCTCCTCCAGCAGGGTTTAGCATTTGTTTTGGGTTTGTTTGTTTGTTTGATTGTTTTTTATATGTGTGCAAACAAGCTCTGTTGGTCTTTTTTTAGACCAGAGAGGCATCTTTCGGAAGCTTGTGTGGATGACCTCAGCCTGGAGCGTCTGCTAATTCAGGCTTTCGTAGGAGTGAGACGATGTTTTGATGACTTTCAGTCATTAATATCCCGTTCATCGACAGACGCTACTTTGCTAGTTTGCAACATTTTGCCATCATTTCATTACAATCGTGACATGATGTTGCTACTGGAAGTGATACCAAGCCAGAGTTTGAATGAGTATAAAATTTCAATTTCCGTGGCATGGCAGTATAGATCTTTTACTCTGTAGAAATTGCCAAACCACATAATAGAATATTCTATTAAACTGAAATCCATTTCTCTGACAGGAGAGAATGCCCCTCTAGTTTGATATCATCATATCAGTCCTCACATTGAATTGCTCACATTAATACACACACAAAAAGAGAATCATGAAAACTTAAAAATAGCACATGATTGGATGCCTTTCAGCAGGTCTTTGTTACTTGGTACTGAAGTGTGAACAAGTAGAAAATGATGGAGAAAAAAATAAAAACCAATGCAAAATTTACCCCCCCCCCCCTCCTTTCAGTTTGGCCAGTGATGTTACTGATTCGGTTTGACCTTTGATGCAAACTCTTCTTTGGGCACTATTTTGGGAGTAAACATTAATAGCTCTCTTCCCCCTCTTTTGAATCCATTCTTTCCAGATAGTGATGCAGGCACCCAAAATAAATTTGGCAATTCTCGGGAAATGTGGGAAAGTATTTGAAAAAAAAAATGCAGGAATGCATAAAGGGTGCTGTGATACACTCAACTTGGCATGAGAGTTAGTGTAAAAAAAAAAAAATATGTGGGTATGAGAATTGTATTAGTACAGTTATGTACACATGTACAAATAAATAGACTTATAGAGCATTAAACTATGAGACTGACCAGGAAGAAGGGGAGGGGGGGGGGGAGGGAATGGTGGGGTAGGAGGGAATGGTGGGGTAGGAGGGGTATGGATATATGCGGAGACACAAACATATAACATTGAAGTCACACCCGGAACGAAGCAGTTTATTATACAGCTGAAGAGGATATCCACTGTCAGTGCTCTGGGTATGAATCAATCTCCCATTCAAAAGTCACTCAGTCTTCTCCTGCTTAGTCACTGTGCACTTGTCTCGGCTCATCAAGCCACCGACACATGCAGATGGAAGACATTAGAATAGATCAATTAGAGCAATACACAGGCATAGATAGACAGAGATAGAGAGATAGAGATAGAGAGATACAGAGATAGAAAGAGATAGAGATAAGGACAGAAAGATATATATATAGAGAGAGAGATAGAGATAGAAATATATAGAGATAGAGAGAGAAAGAAGAGATCAATTAGAGCAATACACAGGCATAGATAGACAGAGAGATAGAGATAGAGAGATATAGGGATAGAAAGAGATAGAGATAAGGACAGAGAGAGATATATATATAGAGAGATATAGAGATAGAAAGAGATAGAGATAAGGAGAGAGAGATGGATAGATAAGAGAGAGATGGAATGAATGTGTGTGTGTAAGGAAATAGAAGATAAATGAGATTGAGGAGATAGTATGAGAGAAAGAGAAATGAGAGTGAGTAAAAAAAAAAAAAGTAATGAGAGGTTCCAGTGAGAAAACAATGATGATAGAGGAGATAAGACAGCCAGGCTGTGACAGACAGAGAGCCTGATATATGTTTCTACGTGTTCACATAAGGGAAGAATGTAATCCTCATGTAGGTGAGTGGGTAAGCTATTTTGTTATAACAGGTGCAGTTCAGAGCTTCGAGCTACAACACGATGACAAGTAACATAGGAGCAGCGACAAACTGGAAGAGACGCTTGTGTGTTTTGGTTTTCCTTATTCAAAATGTTTGGTATTTACAGGTACATGTATACTCTAAGCCCAGAAACATTCGCGGCATGAAATTTGCGTGAGTTGGAGCTGACGGCCTTTTCACGGCATAAAACTTTAGCGAATTCTGCTGACATTTAACGCATTGTGTAGAAAAGAACTTTGGCATGCATTTTACTCTCATGAATTTATCACTAAATTCTTATAGTAGAGCAGATAAGCCGAAGAATTGTGCAAAATTTGACTAAAGCATGAAACTTTCACCATTGTTAGTACATGCTACAAGATTAATTTTAAGATCGGGAGGTAAGTCTGAATTGACCTCTGATGACCTCTAGAGGTCAATGACCTCAAAATCTAAGAAAATTGATATTTTGCGTCATTGGTTAATGATAAACACAGTAATGATGTACTAAGACTTAATTTCTGTCACAGTGAAATTGTCTTTATGTTCCACAGAGCCCTGACAGGTTTCTACCTTTGACCTCTGATGACCTCCAGAGGTCAATGACCTCAAAATGTCAGAAAATTGATATTTTGCATCATTGGTTAATGATAAAACACAGTAATGATGTACTAAAACTTAATTTTTTTCACAGTGAAATTGTCTTTATATCACACAGAGCCCTGACAGGTTTCTATCTTTGACCTCTGATGACCTCCAGAGGTCAATGACCTCAAAATGTCAGAAAATTGATATTTTAATGCGTCACTCATAACTGAAACACGATAATTATGTACTAAAAACCAATTTTTGTAAGAGGAATTGCCTCAATGTTCCACTGAGCCTTTCGAGTCAGATTTCTACCTTTGACCTCTGATGACCTCAGATGACCTATGATGAGGCCAATGACCTCAAAATGTCAGAACATTGATATTTGGTGCAATTGGTTGATGACAAACATGATTTAGATGTTATATTCATTTGTATTACAATTGAATTGTTTTCCTATTCCACAGAGCAAGAGAAATTACTCACGTGTCTCTACCTTTGACCTCTGAGGAAGGTGACAGGTCAATGACCTCAAAATATCAGAATACTGATATTCTATGTATAGTCAATGGTCAACTTTGTAATACCCGATGTACAATCATTTATGCTATAATAGAAGAATCTTGTCATTCCATGGAACATTGGTCATTAGCCTGTGCATTGTATCCAACTTTGACCTCTCAGGACAATGAGAGGTCACTGAGGTCACATGTGTAGGCTTACCTGTATTGATGTTTGGCTTCATTGGTTTAATCGTAAATGCTTAATCATGTACAAATCACGCATTGACGTTTTGATCAAAGTATGTATGCATATTCCACAGAGCATTGGTTTATAGTAACAGGTCTCTGAAATGTGAGAGGTCAATTACTTCAGAAATAAAGTTTAAGTTTCTTGAGTGATGGTAGTGACCTCAAATTGATATAACTGTTATGTTTGGGTTAGTTATGTAGACTAGCAAATATAGGCAAATATGGCCATTATCTCGACACTCGAGGAAAACAAGGCCCACGAGACTGATATACAGAGTGTTTAATCTATTCAGTGTAAGTCTCATAGATCTTTTCCCCCATTTGTTGGACTCATTATGGGAGTGGTTTGCCTAAGTGTCAAGCTCATGGGCAATATTTGCATAGTTTCCAGCTGGTGGGCCTGTATTGGCCAGTGTAAAGCTGGTGGGTTGTTACAGTATGACTGCGATGAATGACTCATGGTCCTAGAGTATACAGTCCACAGCTGCGACATCATGGACCATCTTGAAAACTTCGACATACTGTGAGGCCCAACATGCATTCCACATGAAGCAATCCTGTGTATTGCAACTAGCTATTGCCATCCGAGACCTACCCAGGGAATAGATAAGCATTCATGGCAAACCATGGAGAAAGCGGATTGTGCAAAATATTTTGGAGTTCCAATAGGAGGCTCAGCTGGAATCAAATCGCCACAGCAGCTTAAAAAGGTTATACTTCAACCAAAGACTCTCTCCAGACGAAGATACGAGTATCATAAAGTTCAGGTGTTTTGCTACTCCATGCCGCTCAGGACTGTCCTGGAATATGCATGCATCATCTGGGATCCATTCACCCAGGTGAAACATCATGAAGTTTGGAATGATCCAGAGAAGATATGCACTCTTTAGCTGCAATGACCATCATATGCAAAACAAGCAGTGTTACAGCCACACTTGAAAAACAAAACAAAGCAAAACAAAACAAAACTACAATGGCAATCCCTGTAAGAAAGTACAGCACAGGCAAATTCAGCGATGATGTTCTGCATCAAGAACCCCACAATATCCACTCCGCAGGAAGTTGTGGCTCTATTGCTGCATTCTTCAAAAAGGGTAAATGACCAAAAATGTCAGGCGTCATTTGCAAGAACACAAAGTACACTTGTAGGCCTACTCCCAAAAAAGGTGGCGGCTACTCTCGGCCACTGTCTCTTGTATCTCTTTGAAACACTTCAGGAGAGAGATACTCAATATTCAGCTCTGTTATTAAAGATACATATGTCTCTCTTTTTGTTTTTGCATTTGTTTGTTGTTTTTTGCTTCATATAGCTCTTTGGATACCTTCTTTAACCAATTAAGAAAAGGCTCCATGGCAGAATATTACAAGATTGCACAGTATAATGAAGAAGAAGAAGAAGAAGAAGAAGAAGAAGAAGAAGAAGGAGAATAGGAAACGAGATCTGCTGAGCCAATACCAATCAGTTCCATGGCAGATCTTAGTCGGCACTGCAAAGGTTTGGATGTCTCTCTCTGTTGACAAAGGATATTCTCAAGCTCCAAGTAAGTCCATGGGGTGGTTTACATTGTCTGGGCATAGAGGGTTTGGTTGGGTATATGAGGATATGATGCTTTGTTATAACAATTAGGTCTGAGATATCTGTTTTTTATGTTTGTTTTGATAATCACGCATGGATCTCCAACGAGAAAATGATAATGTGTTAGACCCAGCCGCCACCGTGTTTTTTCAATAGATTTTGATATTACAGTGTAGTTGAGAAAAAAGTAACCGCTCATTGTCCTAGATGGAAGTCAAAATTGAACTGTGTGTGGAATACTCTGCATACAATTTTGGACAAACACACACACACACACACACAAAATGCATTTTTAAAAAAATATAATTATTATTTCATAAGCAGCTGGCCATTACAAACCAATGAGACCAGACATCAATATTCTTACATTTTGATGCATATCTTTCAATATCCTCCAGAGGTCAGAGGATCATTGCTAATGTTCATGTAAAATGAGTACACGCCTTTTGAATTGCTCACTTTTATTGCTATAGAAATACACAATATGTGCATCATGTCAATCATTAAATATTGTATCAGTTTCATTTTCAGGCTTGGATTATTTTTTCTATGTACAAATGAAATCGTGGCAAAGTAAACAACTTTCACATCAAAATATAAACGAGAATACTAAAAAAGAAATAGATGTAATAAAGTGCAAGGCAAATACCAGGCCTACATCATCTTAAGGTATACAGGTGAAGGAAATCACCTTATTGATAAACAATTTACTTGACTGGGATAGCGACCACTGAACAATATTGTTTCTTAAAACTCTCTCTTCTTTTCAACAAGTGGAATAAAACACATGCACATACCGGGGCATCAGTTTGGAGGAGGGGTGGGGTGGTGGCAGGGATAGTTGACCCCCACCCCATTAAATTCTGAGATGTGGACTATGTTTTGTTGTTGTTAGTTTTTGTTGTTGTTTTTGTTTTTTGCTTTTTAGACAGAAAACTGCCCAAGTTTTTCACTTTAAGTGTGCATCGGATTGTTAAAATTTAATTCTGAAATGCAAAATCTCCCTTCTGTGAGAGGAGATATCTCCTTTCGATAGACTCCTTCCCCCTGCTTGGTTCCTTCCACAGATAAAACATACTTTGGGGAATGATAATTTCCCTTATTCTAGGAAAAATGTTTTTAAGAGATATTTTTATTTGAATTCCAAAGATGAAAAGGCTTTCCTATATATGCACGATTGTTCATTTTGAAGGGCAAGAGGCATTTGCCCCGCCTCCCGAGAAAATATGGGAGGGGGAATGGTGGGGACATAAAACTTTGCCTCCAAGTATTTCCTGAGATGGAAAATTTTTTTCTTCACTTTTTTGACAGAAAATGAATTGTCACTGAACATTTCAGCTATAGTATGCACCAGATTAAAAGGCAGAATCTCCTTTGCACACCCCCTCCCCCACACTATCTTTCGTTATGTCCCCTTCCATATACGCTCAGTGCTTTTGTCCCATTTTTGTTCTATATCATCACAAAGTATGTACTAGATCTTTACTTTCAGTTCCGACATATTAAAGAAAATCCCTCTTGTTGGAGGGGGTAGTGTATCTTTCAATTAACAATACTTCCTCGGTTTCTACCCTTAGATTTGGTACACTCCTTTTACTGATAATTTCCCAAATATTCCATCATAAATGTGTATACTAGATTTTTTTTTTACATTTCTATTCTTACTGCAAAGGCTCCCTCGCATGGGAAGGATTGGGGGACAGCCCCTTTCATACCCTCCTCTCGCTGTATCAACCTCTCCTCCATGCATTGATTATGGCTACACATTTGGGTATGGACTTTTTTTTTTCACAATGGTAGTTCAACCAAGAGTGGCACGAGATCATTGAATTGCAAACAAAAGAATGTAAAAGCTCCATAATGTGGGAGGGGGATACCTCCACCCACATCCTTCTGTCGACTGGTCTCCCTCCATAGATGGCTGACTTACTACACCTTTTTGATACAAATTTCGAGGTATTCCTTCAAAAGTGCCTGTGTGCCAGGTCGTTGAATCTCATTTCTCAAAATACAAGAGCTCTCTCGAATGGGAGTGGAATACCCTACCCTCGCCAACGCTGCGCTTGCTGGGTTCCCATCCATATAGACTTGGTACACCTTGGTGATCCATAATTTTCCAAATATTCCCCAAAACGTATGCATCAGATTCTTAAAAAAAAAAAAAAAAAACTTCGTCTTTGGGAGGAGGGTATGTGAGATGCGCCCACACACCATCAACTTCCGTACAAGTGATGACGCACACATTAAACAAGAGCTACACTGAATCACTGATTTCAGGTCTAAACCTGCAAAAATCCAATCCCCCACCCACATCCTCCCCCTCCCCCTCCGCTTCATTCCTTTGCACCATGAACTTATGCTTTTACATATTTTCCAAGTTCCCCCCCCCCCACGTGAAAACAGATCGACACCCCTTGCTCTGTGCACATACCCGACTTAGATAATTACTTGAAAAGTTCTGCGGAATGAGTAGCCACTTTTTTGGTAACAGAAATGCATGGTTTGTAAGCCCTACATTATAAACAATTATTAACTATTAACTATCGCAATATCAATATTAACATCCTCACATTTCATTCGAGGTATTTGACCTTGTGTGATTTTCATAGGTGAACGGTAATGGCTCGTTAATAAACAGGGCCTACGAGTGCTCTCTAGAACATCATCATGTTTACCGTTGATGATGCCAAACTATTCTGATACTTTGAGGTCATTGAACTCTCGAGATCATCAGAGGTCAAAGGCAGAAACTCGTCTGTGTGCCTTGGAATATGAAGACGATGTCATTGTACACAGATATGCTTGTTTTGTACATCTTTACCAATGATGTCATACTTCAATATTCTGATATTCTGAGGTCACTGACCTCTCAAGGTCATCAGAGGTCAAAGGTAGAAACCTGTCTGCTCTTTAGAATATGAAGACAATTTCATTGTAAGACAGATATGCTTGTTTTGTACATCTTAACAATGGTTACCATTAACCAATAACATCACAGATCAATATAATATTTTGAGGTCATTGACCTCCAAAGGTCATCAGAGGTCAAAGGTTAAAACCTGTCAAAGCTCTGTGGAATCAGAAAATGGTTTCCCTGAAGTATAGATGCATGTTTAGTGAATTATAACCACATATATCATTCACAAATGTCTAAAAACATCGATATTTTGATATTTAAAGTTCATTGACCTCTGGAGGTCATCAGAGGTCAAAGGTAAAAACCTTTCAGTGCTCTGTTGAATCTGGAAATGATTTCTCGGTGGTATAAATGCATGTTTAGTGCAACATAACCACATATATCATTCGCAAATGTCTAAAAACATCGATTTTCTGATATCTAAAGTACATTGACCTCTGGAGGTCATCAGAGGTCAAATCAGACTTACCTCCCGATCTTAAAATAAATCTTATGGTATGTACTAACACTGGTGAAAGTTTCATGCTTTAGTCAAATTTTGCACAATTCACGTGATTTTGAGGGCTTATCTGCTCTACTATTAAAAGTTTCATACATGCGAAAATTTCTAGTTTTACAGTAGACGGATTTGCTATGAAAGCAATAAAGGGATCAATGTACGGTTGCACAAGTATGATTGAAAATAGTGCTACAGCAACAACATTATGGACTAGCTTTAGTTGACAGAGTTGTACGGATTTATGTATGTTTGATAATGATAGTCATGTTGAAAGGGATTAAGTGAAAGTAAAATGTAGAAAGTGTGTGCTGATATGCATAAACTTGCTATGAATCAAAGCAATGAAATATAGATATCACCACGTTTGAGAAAGCCGAATTCCTAATGGGTAACCCTTCTCGTACCAGATACAGTGTACACAGATTCCCAGCCAAGTAGTAATTTCAGTGACACAGTTGAGTCGGGTACGTTGTCAGTCATATTGGATCACCAGTCCACCAATCCCAAGTGCTGATGAATTAATCACTAATTTCCTTGACGATGGCAGTGCAAAGTCTCACAGTACGGGAGGAGGAGTCACAGAGAGCAGCAGTACTTTCTCCATGCTGGTAATAACATTCTCTGCTGCAAAAGTGCAAAATTTCAAGCACTTTGACACACTCGTACAAGCATACAAATTCCTCCGTATGCATAGACTTAATCATGGATTGTTCCAATGCAAAGTCTTGATAGTACATTTAATGCTAATTGACTCAAATCCACTAAGATTTGATAACACAAGGGGAGAATAAGTGTGTTCTAATATCTTCAATATTTTAGTGTTTGCATTTTTTTTCTCCTGTTTACTGGGTAGAATGTCCTCTTATTGATAGTTGGTCTGATCTATGATGATTATGATTTGAACATTTTTGTTTGTCCAATCATGATAAAGATGTCTTCCTTTTTTTTTTTCTTCAGAGTAGCTCATGTTTCGAGTAACGAGTAATTTGAAATCAAGTGTATGAATTCCTGTTATGTAACAAAGAAATTTTCATCAAAAGAAAAGAAATAAATAGTAAATGCGATGTTTATACTGGTTCTGGGCAATAAACTGGGAACACTTCACAGCTATAGCACGCAAAGGTCAATGGAATGTAATTTCAATGACACACTCAGCACTGTTGCTAGTCAAACATAGTTTACTGAAGTAATGCAGATCTTATGATAAGTAAACCAAGTTTGACCAAATAAAGAGTTTTCTGCACTCGTGTGCCATGTAGAAGTGCACCCGAACTTGCATGACCTTTTCTCGCATGTTCGATAACTACAGAAAGAAAAAGAGAGACGGAGAAAGAAAGAGTGAGAGCAGTGTTAGGAGAGCACGTTAGAACAGAGAAATGAAATTGCAATCATTTACATCATTAGCTGGTTTCCTAGCATCTGACAGAAGGGGAAATATATACAGATGTCACAGACAATTTTTAGGCCTTGCTGAGGTTGGTTTTCCACAGTTTACCGAAACCGCGATTCATTTGCGTCAGTTCCATAGCCTCTTGCTGATAGTCACTCGCCTACACGCAAATGGTGGATATTGATAATATAGTTTCCATGATTGGTGCCTACTCAGTGACATGCAAACATTTTCTAGAGATGGCTAAGGGGGGGGGGGGTGCTGCACTGGGTTTTTTGTTTTTGATTTTTCTAGAATGTTCTACTTCCTCTGTGGGCGCATTATATAGACCATGACTGACATGGGAGGAAGCACACGGAATGTTCCACTGGAAGGTTTGGAAGTGCTATGGAGGGACTAGTAACCCACCCAAAATAGCATTTCAAACCTTGAGGCTAGAACATTCTGCATGTTAATTTTTTTTTTCAATCATTTTCTGCTGCACAGTGCGAGTTAGTCAAGGTTCTTAAAGAATGTGCATAACTTAAAATTGAAACTGAATTTTTGGTTGTAGCTATATTCCTAGCACCACTACAAAGTTCACAGTGTGCACAGTGCAGATTTTGCGTTTTGTGCCCACAGTGTGTACACTTTAAATTGTCATGGCGTCAGTGAAGATTTCGATCTGGGTATTCCTTAAACATTTTATACTACTGTTTTAAACTGTATTGTTAAAACTTGTGGATAGGAGTTATTGTAGAAGAGTTATCTTTGCAGTGTCATTAAGTTCTATGATTTGCTTTGGTATTGTCTGTACTTTAATGTATTTTATTTGTTTATTTATTTTGTTTATTTTATTAATATCTTTTTTTGTGCTTCAGTGTTAACTAGTCAGTCCCAAGAATAGTATAATGTAAATATGTTCTTTGGTTCCGCTTTTACCTTTTTTTAAGTGTGCAACTTTATGAAATTCCTTACTTTGATATTTGTTCTATGTATAATTATCATATCTATGTCACAAGTCATTGAAGGAAGTCACCATCATTTTTGCAGAACCTAATTTTTCCTGTTGTGCTTATTTTGCTGTGATTTCATAATAAATTTAAAATGATATATGAACCACAGATCCATTGCTCTGGTGGTAATCAGACATTAGAATAAAAGAATGAATATTATTGTTTGAAAATCAGTGTATTCTGAAAGAACCATATCTCACAGCAAAGTCATCGTCATCTAATCAATTGATATTATTGATATATCTTCCGAGTATTTTTATTGAATGTCATCTCCCACAACCTATCTGAAACTACCCTGATAGTGCTATGTCGGTGATGGTCGCTACCTTCAATGCCCTGTAGTGATAATCTTGTAATTCTTTTGAGAAATTCTGATGGTAGTTGTAGCCAGTATTATTTCTTTTATTAGTTGGTATTTGTGAAGATGCATATTTGGTGATAATCTCTCATGATCAGTCCCCTTTCCACATCACCTTTCACTCATCATTTTTTTCCCTCATGCACTGCCATTGTTTCGCTCTTGATCTCATTCTCGCCGTCTCTCTGTCCTTCTGTCTCTCTGTATGTCTATCTCTGTCTGTTTGTTTCTCTGTTTCTCTCTGACATTATACCCGACCTTTTCATCGCCTGTACGTGTGTCGTACGTGTTTTGCTTTGATCCCCCCACGCAGGTGAAGCCACCGATTTCTTCTACACGAACCAAGGTGCTGAAAACAAACCACGGGTTTGATTTCATCTTGCCCTCCCACTCGTATTAATCTCTCAATAAAGTCTTTATCAATAACTCTGTGTCGTAATTTTCGTGTTAATCTCACCTCTTTTTTTATGTGTTGAATGGACATGCCTGTAATCACTGGTACACTCACACTGAAAAGTTAATATTTATTATTATTATTATTATTATTATTATTATTATTATTATTATTATTATTATTATCATTATTATTATTATTATTATTATTATTATTATTATTATTATTATTATTATTATTATTATTATTATCATTATTATCATTATTATTATGATGATTATGATTATGATTATTATTTTTTGATTTTTGATATTTGATTTTTGATTTGATTTTTTTGTTTTGTTAAAGTTTTACTGAAATGCAGCATGCTAAAAAAAAAGTCGTCATTTGTTTTCAGGGCAGGTCCTGAGACTAATGTCTGAAGATTAACTTGAAAATGAAAGAGTAGTGTCATAGCATGCTCCTATTGTAATCCATGTTTACTTATTTGTCTGCTCTTGGTGGCTCCGTACTAGCTGTATTTTTGTGATATCTATATGTTAGTTTTACTTTGCATGCAGGCATCTTTGTGTTACACCAGTATCTATACTTGATATATTTATTACCATTTTCACGCCATGAAAGAAAAATTGTGCGATAGAAAACACAACCTTGTTATGATTTCATTTTTACTTTTATGATTTTCTCATCAACATTGTTTTTATCCACCAAGCCAAATTCTGAATTGTTTTAAACATCAACATGCTTATACTCCTGTCCTCTGTAAATCATGTACATTTATATGAAGCCATGAATATGTATAGGAGAAACACTGTTTGAGGGTTTGTTTAAATTTTACACCTTTTTCAGGTGTGATAGGGAATAAAGAAAGGATTAGAGAGGTTCTCAGCATTTTAGAATGCCTATGAAAGCTATTTTTGAGTTTTGGGCCAATTTTCAGAAATGATGTGGGCGTTATGGAAAATACAGAATGCCAGTGGCTGTAGTGGTTATCAATATTTGACGTGACTTGAGTCTGTGTAGTGTTTAAAAAAAAGTAAATGTGATAAAATGTCCAATTTGGGTGACAAGTGCAAAGGTTGAAACTGACCTTAAATAATGAAAGAAAATAGAATAAAGAAAACAGATTTTTGATGTGTGCATCTGATTTTATTAATCTATTTAAAACAACAAGGCTGTTGAAGATTGTGTGCTTTCTATCTGTGTAACAGAGCATCCTTATATTACTGGACATCTATTTTGGAGAGATGGGGAATGTTGCTAAATTCAACTAACTCACCACCCTGGGGATGAGACTCACTAAATTTTTGGTACTTTGGCTCTCTTCCTGTGCCTTTCTGACAACACAACTGATTCTTGTGTCAATCGGGAGTTTTATACAAACCTTCGCTTCTGGTTAAAAATGTATGCATTGTTCACATGTCTCATGTCGGATGGTGATTTACATTGTACACTCTATACACATTGCAGATGTATGTCCTGCAAAATTATATGTTGCACTTGCTGGTAAACCAACAGATGAATTTATTCTGCCTCTTATGTAGATGCTTATTAGACCACCATTTAGCCATAAAAAACAAGTATTTCAAAACTTGTGAAGTTACTGGCAGTAGAATCAGTAAATAAGTAGGTGTGATTATGAGTGAATATGTCATATTGTTGTGACCGTGCCTGTGTCTCTGTGTGTGTGTTTGTAGTACAATATACGTTAAAGAAACATGATGTGTCATGTTATTGTACTCTGTGAAAGTTTTCTAAAAGGCATTCATGGCTAATTTATTGAGCCCTCAAAATTATAGCAAGTAAATAAAAAAGCCAGAGATATTGCCTGTTACAGTGGTGGTTTGTGCTCGCTGTTACAATGGCATCGCAATGTATACATATGTTTGTCTGAAAATGTTAACTGAGAATGTCATGAAAATATATGTTAATGCAGCATATGTTTTATGTCATTAGATATAGATAGTTTAGCTGCATCCAAAGTCATGTGTATTGCAGTAAAAGTTCTCCCTCTATCCCCAATAGTTGATCATATGATTACTCATGGTAACCACTCATAAAACTGTATACATTCAATGTAAGTTGATATTGCATCTCATAGTTCTCAAAGAAAAAACAACAACAACCAGTGCAGCCAAATAGAAGAAAATAGTGGTACTACCATGCTGGTATCGAAACTATTATATGCATTGGGGAAAATTGAAGGGATAACAGATCTTCAATTGAAATTTGACTTTATTCGTGAATGCAAAAAATTCTGTTGCTTTTGCCTTCAATGGTTACATTTCCTTCGTCAAGTTAGTAAAGTGCCAGAATTATGAATTCAAAGCAGATATCATTAGCCACACACACAATAAAGAAACAAATTGACACACAATGAACAAACAAACATACATGCCAAAGTGAATCAATCCCTGGCTATTTCCTTTGGTGCAAAATTGATGATGTTTCTTTTTCTGATTTTTTTTTTTTTTTGAGATCTTTATGACAATGGGTAATATTACATATGATATAATCTGCATTCTCTTTTGGGGCATGGCGTATCTATGCTTTTGTTTGTATTCATTTTTAAAATCTTGGTTATATGGCAGACTTTGTCGCACCACATCAATACCTATTTTTATGCGCAGGTTATGATAATCAAGTACATTTTAGTGCGATATATCAATTGTCAGAGGCATTCTGCTCATGAATGAATTTGTCTTTGTGCTCCCAGTGAATAACCTGGACATGAATTTCTGTCTCTGTGACACGAAGGTGCATCCTACTGACTCCTCGTTACATTTCCTTTGATACATTCGTCTGTGTTTCGTGATTAAATGAGAATGCTAACCACGGTTGGTGTTGCGTTCATGGTGCCTCTCACCTTTTCACACTAACACCCCACAACCCTTGTCTCCCTCAACCTATTGAGCCATTCTACCCAAAGTTTTGTGAAAAGCTTCAGACTCAGTCGACTCTTTTTGTAATTTTCCATGTTGCCAGGTTTTGTAATGTATTCCCAAGTCACCCCTTTCACTGCATGGTGCATTCAACACTATAACAGTTGATGGTTGTTTTTCGTCATTATTGTCAATGTATTAATCATTAAATCTTATTATCCTCTGAGTTGAGTTTATCATGGATATACATGTATGCTTCAACTATTCTTTGGTGACAACTTTTTAGTCATTTTGCTGATGATTATAACCTGATCTATTTCACACCTTGTATTCTTCATGGTTCCAGATACTTTATTGCCTTAATGTATTTACTTCAGGGCGAAACAATATTGCTTTTAATGGCATGGTGCTCATCAAATTTCTTGAATAAATGAGTCATGTCATCCTATGGGAATCAGTAGCATAATTCCCCATATTAGTTAATTAACCAAGTATTTTTTTTTTTTTTTTTTTGGGGGGGGGGGGATCCTCCCCAATACAAACTCAAACACACTGTAATATTATAGAAGGAATCTGCAGAAATTTATTCCACGAGTATGATTTTCTCCCCAAACAAATAAATTTCATGTTGATTATGATGGAGGAATCTTTGCTTTCAAAGAAAAATGTGAAATATCTGTCGCATGTAATCCTAAAAAAAGAATGTTAGGTCGGCAAGAAATTAGTCATATTGTTTCAATGGACAAACAAAGACTAGGCCCTCACCACCCCCCCCCCCCCCCATTTGTCTTTTATGACCCTGATATAGATTGTCAGTTATGAAGAGGTAAAGTTTATGTTTCTGTAAAGGCCAGAATGAAAAACCCAACATCTCTGTGTATTTGTGTTTTTGCACACACACAAAAAATGAGCGTACAACTCAAAGAAAAACAAATTACCATATTGGAATATTTGTTTTCCTCCACTCAAACAAAAGATGATAAATGGATTGAAAGACATGGATAGGATTTGAAGCTTAAAGAGGGAGGAGAAATTGTCATGCCTGTTTTATTGGAATGCTCCCGGGAAGTCAGAATAAAAAGCAATGCAGTGTGTTGACAAGAAACTAACCAAGATCGTTGGGTTGATGTTCCTTAATTTTTGCTTGTGGTCGCACTCACAGCACTTGAAAAGCACCTGGGCAGAAAACAAGTTACGCATCAATATATGGCAAATCAATATTGTTATTTCACTATCAAAATAGGATCCGATTTGATAACAAGCAATAGCTGTTTGTTTACTTTTCTACCCCTGATCACACCCCTACTTCCAAATGGACTCGCCCTAACTCTCGCATGTTTTTCTTTGTCTTTAGGAGATCCTGATGAGTTCTTCTACACCAGTCAGGGGGAAGCGCCTGTTGTGGATGGCATCGATGACAAGAAAAACTTTGAGGAGACCAAGGAGGCATTCAGATTACTGGGTAAGCTCTTAGAAAAGAATTAGAATTAGAAATAAATCAGTTCTTACTGAAGAAAGAGACCATAGTATGTACTCAAACCAAAGATGGAAAAATCTGAGCTGTTGTTAGGAGCTCATGCCTCTTTTAAGATTGACCCTTGACCTCATGTGAACTTTGGAGGCTGTAGATGAAAAGCAGAAAGGCAATGACTGCACAAGTAAGAGGTCTTGATGACATACAAAGTGTTTGAGCACCCCCCCCCCCCCCCCCCCTCATCGCTGAGCACCTCATTTTGAGAGAATCTGTTCAGACTTTTGACCACTCATGGCTGCTGGTTTATCTCAACCACCTCATCCCTTTCTCCTCCCAGTTCCTTTCCTCCATAAAATTTGTGAGGGCACTCGAGTGCCTGCACTGTACTAGGGTCCAATAACATTTCTTATTCAGCAAAATAATGGAATTATGGACCTCCTTTTGAAAAGAAAAATGGTCTCCAAGGGCTATTTTTTCTCTCTTTCTCTAGACAAAGTAAAGCATTGTGGATGCCAAGCACTTTTAACCAAGTTAAGTGCCTCAGAGATGCGGCAGTGCTTTGGTTATGACATCACTCTGACATATAGTTATGAGGCTCAAGATTTGCGGAGAGTCTGTGGCAAATCCTATTAGAATTGTAATGATTTAATGTAAGTTGAAGGACTTCATCCACAGTGCACTTTTTGGAACAATTTCTGTTAGGCTTCAAAGTACAGTAAACCATTGGAAGTATAGTGCAATAGTCTACAGAAAAGCAAAGGTCAGCCCTCCGTGGGTCTTGTTCTGTTCAGAAATTTTTTGATCCCTTTTTTGACTCTAGGGGACACTAAATTTTCTGAGAAAGTAATGTTTGTTGGGAGGTTCCTGGCAGTGACATGTGAACTGTGTAACCTCTTCATGTTTATACGACTACAAAACCTAATGCTGTGTAGAATCGTGACTATTTAATTCCCCATAAGCGTATTGGAAGCTGAGCTGCCGTCTTCATTAATTCAATTCCATCAACAGAATGTTCTAAAGTTCTACCATGTCTTGACATGGTATCCACAGTTGAAGGAGGCGGGGGGGGGGGGGGGGGGGGGGGGGGGGGGGGCTAGGTTAGTTGATCTGAGTGATGTACAAGAAGTCAAAAGTTTACACATGATTTAACCTGTAGATTGTTAGTGAATGACCTCTTTCACTTTCTTGAATCAAGTTCGGCTGATGTATCCCTGACAAGAACAATTAAAAGCCATCGTTTCCCTGATTTGATTGCGTTACACGCGAACTGTATAGGCATTGAATTGAACAGGCTAACCTTGACAGCTCACATATTTCTGTTTCCATTTTGAAATCATGTGATAAAGCAGTGAATCAGTAAAAGTTTCAGCACATTCCTAAGATATTTATGCCTCCTTGAAAAAAATCTTTTTTCCTGAAAAGTGACTGCTCTTAGTCATCACGGCAAATTCTGATTCTTCATATGGCTCCGGATCAGCAACATTTCAAGACATCAAATCTCTAGAGAAAGATGCTTCAATGATGAAATGTTCGTTTATCGTGGTTTTTGCCCCCCCCCCCCCCCCCCCTTCCCTTCCCTATTGATAAGAAGTCCCATGAAATATCTTTCATAACTTTCACAGCTGAATGACATATTCAACCACAACAAGAGTGGGTGAAAAAGAAAAAAAAAATCATAAAAGGGAAAGTTGTTTCCATCACAAAACCTCTCTCTAAAGAATTTGTCTGCTCGATAATCTGCAAGAAATTTCTCAACTTCTCTGAAGCCTTTCCTTTTTTCCTCGTTAGATTGTAAGAAAGTATAGGGGGCTGACAGATTGACACCCCAACACATTGAATGTGACGTAAGTCAGCCATTTAACAGGGGAACTCAATTTGCATAATTTATTCACACTTCCCTTCAAGAGATCTCTAGAGGGAGCTCTTCGAGGGATGGTGTCTCTGTCCTTGGACTCCCAAAACGCAGGAAATACAAACTGTCAGCTTAATTCCACATGTCAGCACTCTGGAACAGAGCTCTAGGAAGGGATTTAAATTCTCAAGTCATGTTGTATATAACTGAGAGAGGGAGGAGGGAAAAAAAAAGATGCTTCATGGCAATGTCTTAATTCCTTTAAAATTGTCATGAAAATCTAGACTAGTACTTGCAGATTGTTCTGTCAGAGGTATGATTGTGAAAATATCGTGTTAAAATCACAAGGGACAGTTTCCCTATACTGCAGTAGAGTTTCTGCTGGTGTGTATCTTGGGCACAGCAGTGAAGATGCTGTCTGAATGTACTACAGCTAATATAATGTGGCAAGAACTTAGCTCAAGTAATTTGGCAAAATATGAGAAGTTTAGTCCATTTGTAGAGATTTGAAACCATTCATCAGCTCTGCCACACAGTAGGAGATAGTTCAGCTACCTTCCCATCAACCTTCAGAAGTTTATGCAACCAGCAAATTATTTCAGAAGAATTTCTGCAGTGTCACACAGGCCCTTTAAAGGCAGGTCTTTGGGCATGTGTGACCGCTTTTGCTGGCAGACAGTCGCATGTCATCACATCTGACAGTCCAGGGAGTGGGATTATCAGGGTCAGCTGTAAAAAGACGTAAGAGACGGAGGCGGAAAGGAAATGGGCGGTGTGTATCCGAAACTGGGTCAGCGTACACTTCACGCCACATTTCTTTGGTGTCCCTCCACCCTGGTGTACCCCATACAGCAGGAGCAGAACCGAGAAAGAGAAAGAAAGAGTAGAAAAGCGACAGACAGAAAAAATATAGATCAGACTCTACAGACAAGTGACATATAGGGAGACATACTCATTGACGAAGATACAGAGATGGCACAGATAGACAGAAAACAAGCAGGTAATATGATGGGGTGATGTCGTCAATGAAAGCGGGGCATCGCCTTGTGATTGGAATCTGCTGTGAAAACGTAAAGTTTTTACAGAAAACATGGAGTGAGTCAGAGCAACTTGATATGCGCTTGCCTCAAATTCGGCTTCCTCCCACTCAAACACGTCCGTCATCATCTCTCCATGAAGGCGAGGTGTGAAGGCGTATCAAATGGTATCCACCCATCCTCACGCTATTTATTCTAGCATGGCTGGACCTGTCAATGCACGGTACACACCCTGTATGTCAAAGCTGGGAGGTTCCACCTCCCCGGTCAAAGCAAGATCATTGCCAGCCATTCCGCAACAGCTATTTCTTTCAATTTCATATTTATACTTTGCTACCAAATTGTACCTCAGTCTATTGGGCTTAGGAAGTTAGCCAGGTACTTGTTCTTGAACCCTTAAGACCCCCTTCCTATCCTTGTCATTTGATGAAAATATTTCCTAAACGCAGTCTGGCTAATAAAAAGGATATAATGAGTTATGACTCGTGGAATATGAAAATAGATTCAGATTAAATAGGAGCAAGTCTCTTGACATATTTTGTTTTATGAGGAAGATGAAATGTGACAACATGAAATGTCATTTTACAGACCATATGGCTGAAATGATATTTATTAGTCTGTGCCAGTCTTAAATGTTACAGACATGCCTTCTGAATTATGATCATAAATTGATGCATTCTGTATGTTTTTTATTCTTCATTTTTCTATTGTCTGGCAATGTTTATTACTTGGGACATTGAACCACTTCTGGTCATTTCTTCTCCTTTATTTTTTTTTAATCTGAAAGCAGCTGAATGCTATATATAAAGGCATTCTACCAATTTCTACCCATTTCCTTGCTACACTGAAAAATGTGGAAATAATCTAACCATGGTTACTCATCATCTTCATTTCCTTAACCTCCTCGAAACCATCGTATCAAAATGATGATGGCATTGTATACAAAGTGGTCGCTGATGGGAGCGAGAGACTTACTGAGTTTCTGTTCGGAGCTGAGTCAGCTGCCACAACCAGACATGATGTCATGTGACTGGTAGTCTTCCTTCAAGTCTGTAGATAATTTTGCCCATTTCCTTTGGATGCCCTTTACAAGGTGAAACAAAAGAAGAAAAAATCAAACATCTGTGAAAGCAGGTCTGGGTCATGAAACTAGTAACGTCTTCTCGACAGAGGAGGTCCTTTATTCATTTTTTCCTCCCCCCTTCTCGATCCATGCATTCCTGTAATAGTGAATCAGTCGAAATGCATGGAGTAGCATGCTGGTCTTGTTTCTAAGCAAATATTTGAATTGGAATTGATAGGACTTCAAGGTACACACGATGAGATAAATACTATTTGAGTTAAGGATTCACGTCTTATACAAAAAAGATTTCACTCCCTATGGAATTACAGTGCATGTGACACACACTGTTAAGTATTAGTGTATTAAATCCATTATTACATTCAATTGATAGTTAGAGACAATATTAATAGTTTGTCCTGACCGGATGAATATATCATGATCACCACAACCACAACAATCGCTGACATATGAATTATGATTTAAGATATGATATCATTTTTTTTCTGTCCTCTAATCCAGGCTTCAAGGAAGACATGATGAAGCAGATTTTCCGCATCATCGGCGCCGTTCTTCACTTTGGCAACGTGGATATCAGGCCAGACCAGCATGAGAGCAGCAAGATTGAGGTGTGCAAAAAAGAAGAAAAAAACAGAAATGTATGATTTTAGGTATTAAAATGATAACAAGACAGCTGGGAATGTCCTGTTGTGATATCTGATGAGAAGATAAGAAAGACAATGAAAGCAACTACTGTAAAACATGATGTATTCGAGACATGAAATTTTTGCGAATTGGAGCCAACGGCCTTTTTTGCGCCATTAAATTTTTGCGAATTGCCACTGGCACTCTATGCATATAGTGCAGAGAAGAATTTTCACGTGCATTTTAATTTCGCGAATCTTGGCGCTCACGAAATTTGTGAAATTCAAATGCACGCGAACATTCCTTGTTTTACAGTAGTTGCCAAAAATGATATGAGGAAGATCTAAGGTCAAGGTCAAAGGCCACCAAAAGTTAAAATGCCATCTTTGGGCCATAAATTCTATTAGGTAGAAAGTCCAATGATAGTGTTATTTGGTACCGATATAATGCATAGAAGTAAATCAAAAGATATTTCCTTTATGAAGATACGGTTTAAAGGGATGGTACAGTATTGGTGGAGATGAGAATTGGGCTTTTAACTTTTTGCGACGATACCAAGAAAACACTTATGATATAGTACAGAGCATACTATTTTAAGTGGAATTCAAAGTTTATATGATGAAAAACCGGTGTGGAATGACTGAAACATCCAAAAACAAAGTAAAACAAAGTGATCGTAATAAAGTGTGGGTCCCACACTTTACTAGAATCGCTCTTTTTTGGATATCTCAGCCATTTCAAAACCAATTTTCATCAAATAAACGTTGAATTCCTCATAGAATTACATGCTCTTTCATATTTCATAAGAGGTTTCTCATTATCTCACCAAAAAATGTTAGAAACCCGAAATTAGGTCTCAACCAAAACTGTACAATCCCTTTAAGATCAATCCTTGGTCAGTCAGTGGTGGAGATCAGTGAATCAATCAGAATATTAATGAAAAGCCACTTTTTGAATAGCACATAATAGTGGTTTCGCTAGAAACGGAGGCAGCCGACTGCGCAGCAGTTGGTGTTGCTTTGCTTTAATTGAAAATGTGTTCGAGCTGCTAGAGTTTAAGACCACCCACTTCAAAGGATATTGAGAAAATTACTGCTTGTACGGTGCGGAGACGAAGGCCTTCCTTACGGCAATGACATCAGCAGTGTTGACACACATGTATGTACCCCATCCATAGGTGTAAGCTTTCAATAGGCTTAATGTTCAAAATTGTTGTTGAAAATGTTGAAAATGTGATGTTCTTGTATTTTCTGTTTTTTTGTAATCCCTCAGTCTGTCTCTGTATGGGTAATCATTCTATGGTGTCATGAATAGCCACAAACAAGTTCAGGTTTCTTTTAAACTTGGTGTATGTAAGCATGACTGCAATGCTGTGTGCAATGAGAAGTTGATGATATTGCAAATCATTTGATTAAAGGTCAAGGTCAAAGGCCAACGTTCTGATTTCCAACAAAATTGGTTCAAAACAAGATTGATCATCATTGCGTGGTCAGCGATAAAGATCGCTGCGAACTCTGCCGTCTCAGTGCAAAACTCTTTGGCATATATATTGACCTGTGCATGGACTTGGTGTCAGGAGAAAAAAAAAGGAAGATGTACTTGGTGTTCCTATTGATTGAGTCCAGATATAGTCACAAGGGGGGGGGGGGTGGAATGG